>NC_084953.1:300000-305000 GCF_949316205.1 Platichthys flesus | reverse complement strand
TCCTCACATGTTCTGCAGGTTCTGAATGTGAGAACTAATGTGTGAGTCAGAGACTCTGGACATGTTCTGGATCTTCTCCTGCAGCCTCCTGGTTACATGTGTGTAGCATGTCAGAGTCCATGTGAGGAACCAGCAGGACAACGTGTGGAAGCTTCCCAGTGAGCGAGTGGACGTGTGGACGAGGTTTCTAACACGTGACGGACTTGTGTGTTTTAGTGAAACCAGGAGTAAAACTGATCTTTTCTCATCAACCCTCACACACTCAACAACGTGTCGTCACTTCCTGTCTCTCGTCACTTCCTGTCTCTCTGAGTCATTGTCTCTGACTCTCGCTGGTTTTCACACGTCAGCCTTTCTCAGCTCAACGTGTGATTCTCAGCTCTCTGGTTCCTTCTGCAGTGAAGACGTGATCACAGCTCAGAAGCTGCAGGTTCAAACTGTCTGTGTTATACATGAGGCACAGAAAACTCCCAGAATCCACCTCTCTCTAAGTCACACCTGATTTGAAGAGCTTAACTTAATATCAAATATCAGAACATCCTCGAGTTCTCGAATCTTCAGGGTCGTTGTTCAGTGTAGCTCAGCTGTCTCCTCTCCTCTCAGGTGATTCTTCCAGAGCAGCAGGTGGACTCCATCTCCCAGAATGCCTGAGCAGAGTAACGACTACCAGGTGGTGGTGTTTGGAGCCGGTGGCGTGGGGAAGAGCTCGCTGGTCCTTCGATTTGTTAAAGGCACCTTCAGAGACACCTACATTCCCACTGTGGAGGACACGTACAGACAGGTAGCTCCTCAGACTCTCCTGATCGATGTGTTCTTGATGTGGTTCAAACCTCTTGATAACTGATGGATCCTTCTCAGGTCATCAGCTGTGATAAGAGCGTCTGCACGCTGCAGATCACCGACACAACAGGAAGTCATCAGTTTCCCGCCATGCAGCGCCTGTCCATTTCCAAAGGCCACGCCTTCATCCTGGTCTACGCCATCACCAGCCGCCAATCACTGGAGGAGCTGAAACCGATCTACCAGCAGGTGTGGTCCTGCAGCTCTTTCACTCTGAGTTGATTTCCTCTGACGTCAGCTCATCTTTATTCAGGCGATGTGTCTCCACCGCCGTCAGATCGCTCCAGACTTCTAACTCCCACCTGTCGTCACTCTGTGTCTCCAGGTCGTGGCCATCAAGGGCAGCGTGGAGTCCATTCCCATCATGCTGGTGGGCAACAAGAGCGATGAGATGGCCCAGCGGGAGGTGGAGATAAAGCAGGGCGAGGCTCAGGCCGCCGCCTGGAAGTGTGCCTTCATGGAGACGTCAGCCAAGATGAACTCCAACGTGAAGGAACTGTTCCAGGAGCTGCTGACGCTGGAGAAGAAGAGGGACATGAGTCTGAGCATCGATGGGAAACGGTCGGGGAAACAGAAGCGAGCTGACAAGCTGAAGGGGAAGTGCAGCGTCATGTAGAGCGACGGCAGGAGACCCCCCCAACAGCTCTTCTTCTTCTTCTTCTTCTTCTTCTTCTTCTTCTTCTTCTTCTTCTTCTTCTTCGTTGGTGTCACAGCACTGAAGCCCAGAGGAACAAAGTGATAAGAATCGAACTGGAACATTTCTCCCGGGGTTCTCAACTGGGATTGTGGCCCCAAAATATAGTTTTACATGTTGAGCTCCTGCCTCTAGCGGCACCGTAATAAAGGAACATTCTACCTGAGTGTAACTCACCTGATCTAATGTCAAAACACTAAGTCCTGTTTGACGGGAGGGGAGGGTGTGTTTGTTCTGTCCTGATCGGTCAATAAATCAATAATCAATAAATTAACGTGTTGGCCCGTCATCCACCAGGGGGCCCGTCAGCCACCAGGGCCCCGTCAGCCACGAGGGGCCCGTCAGCCACCAGGGGGCCGTCAGCCACCAGGGGCCCGTCATCCACCAGGGGGCCCGTCATCCACCAGGTGGCCCGTCAGCCACCAGGGGCCCGTCAGCCACGAGGGGCCCCGTCAGCCACCAGGGGCCCGTCAGACACCAGGGGGCCCATCATCCACCAGGGGCCCATCATTCACCAGGGGGCCGGTCAGCCACCAGGGGGCCGGTCAGCCACCAGGGGCCCGTCAGCCACCAGGGGGCCGGTCAGCCACCAGGGAGCAGTCATCCACCAGGGGCCCGTCAGCCACCAGGGGCCCGTCATCCACCAGGGGCCCGTCAGCCACCAGGTGGCCCATCATCCACCAGGGGCCCATCATCCACCAGGGGCCCGTCAGCCACCAGGTGCCCGTCATCCACCAGGGGGCCCGTCAGCCACCAGGGGCCCGTCAGCCACCAGGGGGCCCATCAGCCACCAGGGGTCCCGTCAGCCACCAGGGGGCCCATCAGCCACCAGGGGGCCCGTCAGCCACCAGGGGCCCGTCAGCCACCAGGGGCCCGTCAGCCACCAGGGGCCCGTCAGCCAACTGCAGACACATGTGTTTCTTTCATGTATCTTTGTCTTTGATCACTTTCATCATTAGACGTCATTAGACCACGCCCACGTTCAACTTACCCTCCTCCACCGACTCACCGAGGACACGAGACGTCTCCTTGTTCTGATCGTCCAACCAGAACAAACAACATGTCGGCATCTGTTATTTACAACCAACTAGAAACAACGCTGCAGATTCCACTCAATGATTATTAAATTATCATTAAATTAAAATTCATGTTATTGGATTTCTTCAAAAACGTCATCGATCTTCTGACTGAAATTAGGTTTGAATTGTTCTTTTAAATTTCTCTTCATGTGATTCAGGAGTCAAACCACTTGTACAATCCTCTTTAGATACAATAACTAATCTAATCCATAAACACATGAATCTGGATTCGTTTACACAGGAAGCCTTATTCTGAGGAACCACTTCTACTGCCATCTACTGGTTAATATGTGTCTTTGCAGTTCACTGTTACACACTTCAAATCAGTTTCCACTTATACAACACTAAAATATATCACGTACAGAGAGCTGCTGCGCCCCCTGCAGGCTGGAACATGGGAGTTATATAACAACTCAAAGTTCACTAAACTTCTCTGATGACACCGAATCTTTCAGTTAAATTATCTCACAAACAACAACGTGCAGGATTTGTCTTTAACTCGTAGTACAACAAACTAACTTAAAGGGATAGTTCATCTTACAATAGATTACTTTATTCCCTCACCACTATGATGGAGGGGGGGGGGGTGGAGAGTTTCGGGGGTCAAACACGTTGCAGCAGAACAAGTGAAGGAACCACGTCCTCCTCCTCAGACGGGATGAGACAACATGTCTCCATTCTGCTGCTGTGACGTCATCAAGTGTCCACAAGCCCAACGTTCAAATCCAACTGAACGACGTCTACAAAGACATTCAGCTCCGTGAAGAACAGAATGACCCCCCCCCCCCCCCCCCCCCCAACCTGTCCTCACACCCTGAAACCAGAGAGCAAGGTTTAAACATCTTCTTCATGAGACAGAGGTGTGGAACACAACGATGGATCTAAAGACACGGATACGATCAAACTCCAGAGAAACACAGAGGAACCCAGGTTCATGCTCAGGAGACAATGAGACGCAGGGGACACAAAGACAGGAAAACAAGTTCACAGACACTAAATCAAACGTGAAATAACTGAATGTGAAAGAGCAGAGATCATAAACAATAAGATATAGAACATAAATACATCCGTCATGATTATACAGTGTGAGCAGATTTTCTGTGGAAACTGTTTTCTGTTTTTGAGTTCAGGGAGTTTGTGTGTGTGTGTGTGTGTCTGTGTCACACACACGCTCTCTGACATGGATGGAACCATCTCTTCCCTGCATTTCAGCTCTCCGATTGGTCCACAGGCTAACTCTGCAGCAGCCAATCAGCTGACTCTGAGGTGGCGGGTGTGCAGCGTCACCGCAGAGTCAGGAAGTGTGTGCTTCAGATATTACTGACGTTGTGGGGACTCATCAAACACTCGAGCTCTGAGCTGCTGCTGCTGCTCACCGCCAGGGGGAGCTGCAGCCTCACAGATCAGCTGCAGGGGCCTGTAGAAACCAGACGAGGGCATGAGTCACAAGAGACAGACAGACAGACAGACAGACAGACAGTATCAGACCTGACTCACCTGTCTCTCTCACTTCAGCGTCTCTCTCTCTCAACTCATAACTTCTGTAAAATCACACGAGTCATGATTTCAATCAAACATGACTCATCACTTTCATTCCAGTGCATAAAGTCTGAAACCAGTTGATCCTGATTCACATTATTCTACCGCTCTCTCTGTGTGTGTGTGTGTGTGTGTGCGTGTGTGTGTGTGTCTGCTCAGGTTCACATGTCTCATGGTCCCAGAGGATGAATCATCATCTGTATCTCCATGAACCTGCAGAGAACCAACACAACCATGAAGAGGATCCTTCAGCCTCTGGTGCTCTGAACACGATGAGCTCTGGTGTGAACGAGGTGATAAACTCACCGGTCACGGGTCCCTCAGTGCCGACGGCCTCTGATCTGAGACCAGGTGTCATAAGCACGTGCACTGAGGCGCTGTGGTAGAGCGGGTCGTCCACCAAGCCGGAGGTCAGAAACCTGTGGTCCAGAAAACCAGAGGAACATGAGCCTCTGTGACCACGCCCCTTCAGGTGGATTCTCTCATTAAATCTTGACCATCTTCATCATCTTCATCATCTACACCATCTTCACAATCTTCATCATCTTCATCATCTTCATCATCTACACCATCTTCACCATCTTCATCATCTTCATCATCTTCATCATCTTCATCATCTTCACCATTTTCATCATCTTCACCATCTACACCACCTTCCCCATCTTCATCATCTTCATCAACTTCATCATCTTCATTATCTTCATTATCTTCACCATCTTCACCATCTTCATCATCTTCACCGTCTTCACCATCTTGACCATCTTCATCATCTTCATCAACTTCATCATCTTCATCATCTTCAACATCTTCACCATCTACACCACCTTCCCCATCTTCATCATCTTCAT
>NC_084953.1:215000-295000 GCF_949316205.1 Platichthys flesus | reverse complement strand
AGTCCCAGTACTATAATTCAGCCTTAAGCTTAGCTTAGCATTAAAGATGCAGTGAGTAGATTTCAGTGACATCTAGTGGTGAAGTGTCGTGTTGCAGCTGAACACCCCTCGCCTCATCCCCCCCCCTTCCAAACATGAAAGAGAACCTGTGGGAACCTTCAGTTTTCATAAAAACTCAAAGGGTTTAGTTAGAGTTACTACAAGAAACATGGCTGCCTCCATGGAGAGCAACCCCCAGTTAACTGAGTTCACACACACACACACACACACACACACACTGTAGAGGACATGATGCTGTTTCCAGGTGTAGAAACTGCAGCTGCAGTATTCCAGGGCAGTTGTCTCTGGGTTGTGCAGCGGGCCGACAGGAAGTGCATGTGGTCGACCTGCTGCAGACAGGAAGTGCATGTGGTCGACCTGCAGCAGACAGGAAGTGCAGTGTCTCTCCTGCAGGAGGCGGAGCTCCGTAACTCAGAAGTGACCTTAGAAGGACAGAGTAGGAGGAAGTGGGGATTTATCTGTACAGTCATGTGACTTCTAGTTACAGTGATGCTGTCACTGCCATACACACACACACAAACACACACACCCACCCACACACACACACGCACACACACACACACACAGGCAGCAGGTCATGTTCAGTGTGTTAATTATTCAAGGAGCAGCTTCAAGCTCCTTTACAACTTAGATGTAAAATTAGTTATTAAGACAAATTAAAACATTTGCCAACCAATGTTATTATACAAATTACTGAAAAAATCACTCTGTTTAACATTAAACATAATTCAAATTAATACTTTTCTGTGGTAAATATTAATATTCATGACAGAAATGATCTGAGTGTGTCTGTGTATGTGTGTGTGAATCAGTTTATTAATGTTAGTTATGACACAGTCTATGTGTCTGTGACATCACTGCAGCGCCAGCTCTGATTGGTCGATGGAAATGTCTGTGAGTTTATTTTCTTGGATCCGTGTGAACAGTTTGTTTCCCAGGCCCTCAGCACCCTGCTCCCAGTGCATCATGGGAAGGCAGATAGACTGAGAGGCTCCCAGTGTGTGTGTGTCTGTGTGTCTGTGTGTCTGTGTGTGTGAGTGTGTGTGTGTGGGGGGGGGGGGGTGTGGGGGGGTGTGTGTGTGTGTGTGTGGGGGGGCAGTTATGTGAGGTTTGAAACCGTATCAACAAAGTAAAATAACATGTTGTAGTGTTACTGTTGTTATTGTTGCTGAAAATATTAACACTAACATATTATGTTAAATATATCCAATGTTTCCTGAAATCAAAAGGCTGAATCAGAGAAGTGAGATTTTAAGTACTTATAGTAATAAAGTCAATATGTATTGAAACATGTATTTGTTTTAACTTAACTAAATAAACATCAGTACGACATGAAGAGGTTTCATTTACTGTGGCAGTAATGTCCCTCCATACCTGTAGCAGTCCATCAGTTCCTCTGGAATGTCCCCGTAGCAGTTTGTACCTGTATGCAAATCACACACACACACACACACACACACACACACACACTCACACACTCACACACACACACACAGTGATTTGCATGTTGTTTGGTGCAGGACGTCCTCCGGCTCCTCCCGCCGCTGCCCTCGGTGTGAGAGACGTTCAGGTGTGAAGCTGCAGCTGATGGTGGATCTGTGTTTGAAGACGTTTAGATGTTTCATATTAATCAGAGACACACTTTGTTCAACAGAAAACCAGCTGTTCAGTTTCCCTCAGACTCACACAGCGGTGACTTCATTCTGAGGAGTCGAAGCTTAAACCTGCACCAAAATTACACACTGGCTTCTAACTTGTTTATCTGTTTACCAGCTCCTTGTATAAAGTCCTCTCTTGTGGACATGCTGATCCCTGAAGGCTCACATCCTGTCTCCAAGTCTCTGTCCTTCAGGTTCAGCCCGAGGCGGACGTCTCCCTCTCTCCTCTCCGTGTCCTGTGTTCGTCCAGCTCGTCCTTCTGGTTCTGCTCCTCTGACCTCTGACCTCTGACCTACAGCCACAGAATACACTTCCTGCTCTTAACACAATATAAAGACTGGAGCTGAATGAGCAGCAGGTTGCTGGTTTGATTCCCGGATCGTTCCTGGACTTTTGTTTTCATTTTCTGTAAACAGGATCTCTGCAGATTACAGTAGAATAATGTTGGTTCCGATCTTCAGGTTGAATTTCACAGAATATAAAGTTAAGTGATGAACTCACTCACTGTCTGTGATTCTCACCTGAGAACTCACACTATGGAAGATTTGGCCAGAACGTCAGACCCCACACTTGTTGTTTGTGGGAACCGACCTCACAGAGATTGTGTGTGTGTGTGTGTGTGTGTGTGTGTTTGTGTGTTTAACACAGAGATTTGTTTCCCTTCAGGTTTTACCTTCTTCATCCTGGAATATTTTCCCCACAACATCACAAACAGCCTGTGGAAGCTTATATTTTGTGTGTGTGTGTGTGTGGGGGGGGGGGGGGGTGTTTGTGTGTGTGCTTGGGCTCAGTATCACATGACAGGGGACTGAAGAGAGAGAGAGAGGCCTGGGAACTTCCATTGTCTCAATGTCAGAATTAAATCTGTTAAACACCAGTTCAACCAACATGAACCATGTGGGATCCTCCACTGATTCACTGGGAGTGAGTGTGTGTGTGTGTGTGGGGGGGGGGGGGGTGCTGATACACGTAGAAGACTCAGACAAAGATGAAGAGAGCTGATGATGGTGTCAGGTGATGTAAACATGATCACATGACCTCTGCAGCAGAGGTAATAGGTCACTTCCTGTGTGTGTCTGCCCCCCCCCCCTCTCACCTGAACCATGAGGAAGATCTGGTTCTGAACGAGTCTGTGCAGAAACCTTTGTGAGACACAAACTCTGGAGAAGCTCTGGAGACGAAGCTCTGGATTCCACCTGGAGCTCAGGTCTGAAAACAGCCACATGACTCTTTGTGTAC
Source organism: Platichthys flesus (assembly GCF_949316205.1). NCBI lineage: Eukaryota > Metazoa > Chordata > Actinopteri > Pleuronectiformes > Pleuronectidae > Platichthys > Platichthys flesus. The sequence goes on along the minus strand of NC_084953.1, from coordinate 292,043 downwards.
TTCCTGTATTTTCCTGTAAGCATTCATCTCCACTCTACACAGGTCAGAGGTCACGAGAAGCAGCTGTGTGCGTTGGTCTCCAGTGACGAGTGACTGCAGACTCAGCATGTTGTGTGTTTGCTGCAGTGACTGTGTGTGTTTCATGCATCAGTGCATTCGGTCCCAAAGATACACAATAACAAACTGTTTGATTCATTAATTACTTATGAAACAACAAAGAAAAGATGAACCCGACAATTGTTGACATAGTGTCACCTGCAGCAGGAGTTGAGTTGTGTGTCTGTGATGTGAGTGTTTTGTGTGTCTGTTGTTACAAAGTCTCATTGTGTGTTTGCTGAATATTTTCTGATGCAGTGACATCATGTGATCATCCTCTTCGCTCTCTCTCCATCCTCAGCCCCCCCCCCCCCACACCTCCCTCTGATTGGTCAGCTGAGCCCGGTCCACGTTTTGACTCATCCAATCCCGTGTCAGAGAGAGCGGAGGAGGAGGGGGGGGGGTGTGAGGTCATCAGCTGCTGACTCACAAATAACATGAGAGCCGTCTCGTTCGCCCTAACTCTCTCTCTCTGTATTTCCCACAGGCCCTCAGTGATTCCAGTAAATACATCAGCTGACTGAGTGTGTGTGTGTGTGTGTGTGTGTGTGTGACATCATACAGCTGATTTCCTCGGCTGATGTCAGACTTCCTTTATTAGCAATGACCTCATCCTGTAACATGTGGACACACTGGGTTCATCTACATACATGCAGACTGTGTTTGTGTGTGTGTGTGTGCAAATACTAATAAAGTAAATTGATGCAGTTTAATATAAAATAAATATTAATATGTAACATGAATATATTCTTATAAACTCCAGGTGGATCAGTGTGTAGATGATGACCAGTGTGCGTGAATGGTCATGTGACAGGTGTGTTCAGGTGTGTGAGTGTGTGTGATTCCTTCTCAGCTTGAAGAGTCGACCACATGACATCACGAGGTTAATGCAGAACATGTGTCTGCAGCTGTGAGTGTGAGCACAGTCCAAGTGAGGCTGTTGTGCACCAATTAGCACAACAACAGTCGCTGAGTCTCACTGGAGCTGTTTTTCCATTTAAGGAGAGAGAGTCGGGGGGGGGGGATTCCCTGGAAAACAAAGGCAGCTCTTTGTTGAGTTGTAGTTGAGTCATAATGTAAAGATGAGTCAGAGAGCAGTAATAAAACCAGGGTGAGTAGTGTGTGAGCGTTCAGGTTCAACACTAAGATCCTGCTGCTGCCACGTGATTGGCTGACAACTGCCTAGATAAGCAGGTATGCATCTGTTCCTAATAAACTGCTCGATAAGTGAATATATGTACATGTGTGTAAATAAGACTGGACTTGAACTTGTTTGAAGACGCGTTTATAGTTCAGATGAATCATCAGGACTGTTCAGCCTGTAGGGGGCGCTGCAGCCTGCGGGGGGTGCTGACAGGGCCTCCTACAGGCAGGTGAGATGATAATATTCTGTAACACTGAATCGTTTCACGGTGAATGAAGCTTTTCTTCTTCTGCAGAAGCAGGAAGCACCTCTGCCCTGTCATCCACCAATCACCACGCGTTTCCTGTTTCTGCTATAGTATGTGTATCTGTGTGCATGTGTGTGTACGTGTGTGTGACGGTGTAGTAGTTAAACAACTAAATTACCTTCGAGGAAAAATCCAGCAACTCTTTTCCTCCAGCGAGCAGGAGGATCGTTTGTGGCGCCACGTTTTCCTCCAACCAACCCCCGACTGCAGCACACACACACACACACAAACACACACACACACACTCACACACACACACACACACACACACACACAGCTCAGTGTGTGTGTGTGAGGTTTATAACACTCCATATTTAGTCTGTACTGTAACTCTGATGATAATGAAGTGACATGTCAGTGTGTTGGACCTGGAGTCATGTGACCAATCAGATGTTGATATTATGTCATGTGTTTATAATCAGAATATACAGTTTATAGTTTTAGCATCAAAATAGACACAAAGCAGCTGAAGTGAAAAAGCAGAACGTGAGTGAACAAGGTGAATCTGTTCTTCAGTCATGTGACCTGCTGAGCGTCAGAGGAGGAAACGTGTTCGACATGAAAACACTCAGAGTGAAGAATGATTCTCCTGTTGCTGGATGTGGACACATTCCTCACACAAACACACACGTGCGCACACACACACACACACACACACACACACACACACACACACAGTGATCTGAATGCCTGGACTTTGTTCCTCCATCAGTCGGCCCACCCAGGAACCAGGACTCTGTCTGCACACTTCTAGGAACTCCACCTGAACTCTGACAACGGAGGTGTGTGTGTGTGTGTGTGTGTGTGTGTGTGTGTGTGTGTGTGTGTGTGTGTGTGTGTGTGTGTGTGTTTGTGTGTGTGTGTGTGCCTGGCTCAGCTGATGGGATTCTAGGAAACCCTCTTGAGAGGAGCAGCAGTGTTTCTGCAGCAGTGGAGAAAAGTTACACATGCAAAGAGAATACATATTAACATACATCTCCAGACTCACTCGATGTATTTGTATTATTATTCAGCTGAAATGAACATGACATGTCTTCAACAAAAATCTAACAATAAAAACACAACAAACATGTGAAACCAGTCACACACACACACACACACTCTCTCTCTCTCTCTCTCCGGTTACCAGATGTGGCTGATGATGTCACTGTCTAAGGTCTTCTCCTTGATGAATCATCCCACACACACACACACACACACACACACACACACACACACACACACACACACACACACATTGGGGAAGCGACCATATAAACAACAACCTGTCATCAGCTGACTCATCTTTCTTCTTGTGTGTCCTGGTTTGTGTCGTCCTCTCGGTGTTTGGTGATGATCAGTGATCAAGTCTCTGTCGTTAACACTGATCAGTGATCAGCACCAGCTGGGGGGGGGGGGGGTCATTCAACCTTGATTTTAACTGAAACACTCGACCTGGTTCAGATCTGAGTTCAGAGAAAGAGAAAACTTGAGAGAGCTGCAGATTGTCGTCATGTTGCAGCTGCTGGTGAGAGAATGTGTGTTTGCTGAGCTCAGTGAAAACACACATTACCTGCAGAGTGATCATTAGTGTGTTGTTGGCTGAAGATCTGCACATCAACACAACCTCAGGTCATGTTGCAGCAACAGGAAGAGTGTGAGAAGCTGCTCTAACTGAAAATACACAACTTAAGCCTGAAACATGCTTCTGCGTTTTCACGGGCCCGTAAGCGCAAGAGCCCTTCCGGGTCCCTTACGTGCTTCTGTTTCCTTCCTTACGTGCTGACGGGCGTCGACCACCTTTTCTAAAATTCACGGCAAAGCAAGCTCACTCAGCCCGCAAGGCTGTGATTGGTCTGCTCTACATCCCGAGGAGCCGCAGTGGCTATGTAAATAAACAATCGACGAAGAAGAAAGAAGGCGTCTCTAAGGTCGTCTCGACCAAAAGCTCTACTCCGCCTAGTGTTGTGGCGCGGAATTGCTTTGTAAGACACACAACGGTTGGGGAAGCTTGAATGAAAACGAGTCTTGCGCCACAGCGGCGTGAAAAGACGTAGACTCAGTCGCAGAAGTATGTTTCAGGCTTAATAGTAGACGAGGCAGGTGTCCTGGTCTCAGGGACAAGGACCTGTCTCTGTCACATGACAGAGACAGGTGAAAACATAACTCAATAATAAATCAAGTCCTTTCCTGTGTCCCTCTGTGTCTCTGTGTCTCTGTCTGTCCCATCGGTCCAGGGAGAGTTGATTGGACAACTGGTCTCAGCTCAGCTCATCATCTCTCCCTGGTTCACCATCTGTCTGATTCCTCCACTGACTTTTTTCTTGGGCGTATTTTGATCCCCCCCCCCCCCCCCCCCCCCCCCACACTGACTCTAACTCTCCCCCTCAAGCTGCTTCAGACCTGAAGTCCTCAGTTCTCTGGAGCTTCTCTGGAGCTTCTCTGGATCTTCTCTGGATCTTCTCTGGATCTTCTCTGGAGGATCACGTGTGAACACAAAGAGTGAGACGCAGTTTCTCTTTCTCCTCCTGAGCTCCTTTATAAAGTCTAAAGAGAAGTGTGAACACAGCAGAAGACGACATGTCTGAAAACAGACACACACAAAGCTGTCAGTGTGTGTGTGCGTGTGTGAGTGTGTGTGTGTGTGAGTGTGTATTATAGTATTGAGGTTAACTGAGTCACATGGTCTCATGACTCGTCTTTGTTCTCGTGGTTCATGATTCTGATCTTTTTCTATGAATCACTTGTTTTCAAGTGTCCAACATGTTAATACAACACAAAACTCAACAACAACAACCTCACATCTGTTTTCAGTAGTGATATTCAGTCTCTTACTTCTAGATTCAGTCCTGAGATTTATTTTTATTATTGAAGAAAATGAAATAAGTTTTTTTATCCAATTTATTTCAGATGGAATCAATTTGATAAAGTATAAAAGAAACACAAAAAAATCAAGCGACAATAGAAAAGTGTGAAGACGTTTGTGCGTCTGGCTGCATCATGAAGACGTGAAGCTTCAGCTGATCACGAGACGAAGACACGAGACGAGGGACGAGTGGACGAGTCACAGGTCAGGAGCCAAAACAAGAAGACATGGACGTAACGTAATGCATGTGATTGGTTGGTCATGGTGTCACATGCAGCCTCATTGATGGCTCTGTGTGTGTGTGTGTGTGTGTGTGTGTGTGTGTGTGTGTGTGTGTGTGTGTGTGTGTGTGTGTGTGTGTTTCCCCTGCAGCAGTTTGTCAGCAGTCACAGGGTCAGGAGGAGATCTCACTGGGGCACAAACAGTCAACTGACACATGAACTGACCCACAGGCTGAAGACACACAGAACAATGAGGCTCAGTAATAAAGATCTGATCTGCTCCCAGCTCGGACCTCTTCATCTTCACAGGAACATGATGAACCAGAGAACATGCAGCTCCACAGACACACAATCATACAACACACACTATGTTTATATCACGATAATAATACAATTCAATCAAATACAGAACAACAGTGAACACATGAAATCATCACAGGGATTAAACCTTTTGTTTCAGGTTCTGATCTGAGATCTGAAGCTTCACGTCTTTGATCCATGTTTCCTTTGATCTGCTCTGGTTTCACGTTGTAACTTAGAGACTAAAGAACCAACGTCCTGTCGTCATCACCTGCGTGGGCGGAGCCTACCTGTACTCGACTCCGATTGGTTTGTAGACTGCATCTGACATGGGCATGTTGTCAGGTGTGTGTGTGTGTGTGGGGGGTTTTTCTGTTTGAATGGAGGAAAGGATCAGCATCTGCCCTTTTCAGGTGCAGTACTCCACAGTACTACAGTACTCCACAGTACTACAGTACTCCACAGTACTACAGTACTCCACAGTACTACAGTACTCCACAGTACTACAGTACTCCACAGTACTACAGTACTCCACAGTACTACAGTACTCCACAGTACTACAGTACTCCACACTAATTCAAATGCACCAAATGAACGTCCTCGTGGTTCAAACAATATATTACATTATATTACATGTCAATTAGTAGACTCTACATTCATGAGGGGCCACTTAGGGGTTCAGTATCTTGCCAAGGACACTTTGGCATACAGATGGGGAAGAGTGGGGATTGAACCGTCAACCTTATTGTTGGAAAACAACCACTCTACCCCCTAGGCCACACTGCCTCGTCGGAGGTGAAGCTGCAGCTGCTTCTTCTTCTTCTTCTTCTTCTTCTTCTTCTACTGTTTAATTCTGTCTCTACTTCCTGTGATTGGTCCAAAAGTCCAAACTGTCCGACAAAGTGTTTCCACTGCAAACCAACAGAACCAGGTTCAGTTTGATCCAGACCCAGAACTCCTCTTCTGCTCTGAGGAACCGTTCCAGGTGTGAAGGTTCCTGAGAGTTTGTCTCAGTTATGATTCTGATTCATTGAGAGACTTTAAAGCTCAAAGACGGAAAGAGACAGAAGTCAGATAAAAACTAAAAACTATAAATATTAGTTACAGAGAAAATCTGCTGATCTGAAAACGTGTGTTTTGAAGGTTTGACATTTGAGTGTAAACATTCTGATGTTGTCACACAAACATATAACAACATGACCTTTGACCTGTGTGCAGAGCGTTGATGGTTTCACTTTAATCTGAGGTACAATCTGAAAACAGTTGTTCTGCAGACGCATCTCGTCAAGTGGAATAATGAGTTAGCGTTAGCGTCCCTCAGCGAGCGTGTGTGTGTTAATCCGCTCAGACATCTGGTGTGTGTCTGCCCTGACAGCAGTGTGTTCAGACTGTTTGGCTTCACACACTTGTTCACTTCACGCCTCATTAAGTGTTCAATGAGGAAAACAGATTTCTCTGTTTGGTCATTTAAAACGTTTTCACATTTTAAATCAGATTTAAAGAGTTCGTCAGTCGTCAGGAGAAGTTTCTTTTACAGAACTTTTATATCTGCTACACAGGAGCAGACGAGTGTGAACAGTGGCAGTTCTCTCCATGACTCAGCACCCCCCCCCCCCTCCCCCCCCCATACACACACTGAGGGATTCTGGGTCACTCACTCTTGTTGCCGTGCCAACTGACAGCCACAGCTCTCTAATTGTCCCGTAAATATAAAACCCTCACAGCTCTTATTTTGGCGACTTTCTTATTTTCTTATCATTTGGGGTCTTTACAGAAAGTTATATAACGTTATTAACATAAATATTAACCTGTTTTTTCATCTTTATAAAAAAAAAAAAATGTTGTTCTCATTTCCAGATGATGCTGTCACTACAGGAGCCATTTTGTTTCAGGGTTAAAGGTCAAAGCAGAAACAAAGAGGTTTAATCAGTGACTGTTCAACTTCCAGTGACCAAATAAGGAAACTGTTGGCTCAGTGTGTGTGTGTGTGTGTGTGTGTGTGTGTGTGTGTGTGTGTGTGAGGAATGTTAGGAATGAACTGGACGATTCTCTGGAATCAGAACTTCCCATAACTCTCCCTCCTCCTCTCTCTCTCTCGCTCTCTCTCTCTCTCTCTCTCTCTCGCTCTACCACTCACTGTGAAGCTGCAGTCTGTGGACAGATTCGTCTTCAGCTTAATAGATCGAATTATTTGAACCTTAACTTAAAAGAATGTTTTGTACATGAACACAGGTACATCGTTTTGAGGTATTTGTACTTTACCTGAGTATATTACATTTATTTTGTTAACTTTAAAGCCCCTCTGCTGTGGAACCATCTCTCACTTTCAGTTCGGGAGGCAGACACCATCTGTTCGTTTGAGAGTCGGCTTCAAACCTTCCTTTTTGATAAAGCTTGTAGTCAGAGCTGGTCCAGTCTCAGACCTGCTCGTAGTTCTGCTGCTGTAGGTCCAGAAGGTCGAGAACCTCAAACTGGCGCTATGCATTGATTAGTGCGGCAGGACGTTACTACGATTTGTGGATCGTGTATCAGAGGTCGCGGTGGTGGATCCAGTTTGATCCAGTTTGATCCAGTTTGATCCAGTTTGGTGGATTCTGTATCGTGCTGGCTGATCGTAGTGGTAATGGTGGATCCTGTGTCGTTGGCGTCAGATAATGGTGGTGGACCAGGACCGAGGTGGCAGCTGGTTATGGATCCTTACTGGTGGCAGTGGACAATGACTGTGGACTATAGTGGATCTGGTCTGGATGGTGGATCATGGTCTTGCTGGTTGCTGACCACAGACTATGATGCATCAGGATTGATTGACATATAGTATTGAAGTTATCCTTCAAGATGTCTACCCTCATCAATGCTGCTAACAACTTTAATCCTGATGATGTTTCCTTCACTTGACATCTGTTGACTTGTGTCAATGACAGAGGACGTCTCACCATGTTAAAGCCCTATGAGACGAATTGTGATTTGTGAATATGGGCTATACAAATACAATTTGATTGATTCTAAGTTGAGACTTTATTAATGGCAGATGTGTGCCGTGTCGTTTTAAATGACTGAATGCATCTCAAGCAACCTGAATGCACCTGAATGCACCTTCATCAGTAAGTGTGTGTCCATGTGAAGACGTGAAGACAATGAACTGATGGAGTCGTTCAGAAGCAGCAGGACAACTTGACCTGATCCAACAGCTTCGTGACCACGAGTCCAACACAGTTACTGAAACTGTGGAGGATTACTGTCAGTGACACACACACACACACACACACACACACACACACACACTCCTCCATGACAGTTTCCTCTTCCTGCCTCTGCAGCTCGGAGTTCCTGTGAAACACTGATCTGACGACTGTTTGTCCAGGAAATCCATCAAGTCATCTCACAGGAATGCAGCAGACACGACTCCTGCAGCAGGAGACGACCTCCAGATGTCCTCCACCCTTGGACACTGTGGCATGAGGAGGAGTTACCCATGATGCACATGGCCTCATCATGCAGACAGCGTTTTCCTGAACTTTAACCAAAAACAGGAAGTCTAAAGAATCTCAAATCAACCGGAGACCAGGAGCTGAACAGCTTCTCTTCAAACACGAGAACTGAAACATTAGAATAAAACACTATCTGAGTTCATGAGGAAGAGACATGTTGTCAATAATATCTGTGTGTGTGTGTGTCTGTGCTTCTGTTGTGTGTTTTTGTAAACATGTCTCTCATGTGTTCTTATTGTGTTTGAGCTCCTGGACCAAAGACACAAAGATAAATGACACACAACAGAACAAAGTTATAAACAGTCATCACAGTCTCCAGGGAAACTTCCCCATGTGTTCAGGCTGTGGGTCTCAAACCGCCGGCAGCTGCACCAGAGGCCCAGCGGACGACGGTGGGGGGTGGGGGGGGGGGGGGGGGGGGGGTGAAGGCACCAATTAGCAGCTGATGGTCTGTTGTTAGAGAAGCAGCTTGGAGCAGAGACGGCAGGTTGCAGAACTCAGGAAGCTGCTCAGAGTTTCATCTTTAAATCCTGTTCATTTCATTTCCCTGCTCCTCGATGGAAACGAAGCATCTGTCTTCTGATTGGTTCTCTGAGCTCCTCATCTTCAGCCTTTCACTGCTCCTCATGCTGTCAGGTCCAGGATCAGCTCGTCACGTGAACACACAGAATAAAACAACACAGCGTTTAGTCTTCAAACATCAGATAATACAGTGTCAGGTTTTTCTCTTTGTTTTAAAGAAAACTGATCATTTGAAACAATTCACAATTTTAAAATGTATCTCTTAACAATGTGATAAAATGTCATCATGTTCGAACTTGTTTGATAAAACTAAAACTTTTTTCTGACATGAAATATTTTAATTTAAAGTTAGTTTCAGGCTTAATAAAAAAAATATAAGAACTTGAACAGAAAAATGATGATTCATTAAAGCAAACAGTACGAAAACACATTTATTAACTATAATATTCTGATAATAATACAGCTTGATTTATTAAACACTGACTCTGTCAAATAAAACTAGAAACTGTTTCCTTGTTATGATAAATCCAGCTCATAAATATTCTACTTTTATTCCCATGATGATCAAAACGAGCTCCAAATGAAACTGAAACAAATATAAAAACTGTTTTCTACAAAGAAAAGATTTTGTTGCTGTGGTCGTTTCCTGTTTTAAATGAGATTCATTATCGTTTGTAGAATTTAAAATATCTGCAGACTTTTCATTTGTTTCCCTGAAGTTGTCGTCTGAGGCTGAAACAGGAAAGTTGTTTGAGTTCGAGTTCGTCTCAGGATCTTCTCATTTCTCATCTTCTCGTGTGTTTGTTGGATTTATCCTCCAGGAGAAGTTGCTCCTGTGGTTTCTCCTGGTCGATGAACGGGATCGTGACCCAGGAAGAGGTTCACCGTCCAAACATCTCAGACCAGCAGGTCCTGTGTCTGATTCCTACAGATCCATTATTCTATATTCATATAGACACACATACATATATTTAATCTCTCACAATGTCATTCATTTACACATTAAGGTTGTAATCAAAATATTTTAGGAGCAATGCAATAGAATATGTATATTTTTAAGTCTTTAACCCGTTTGTTATCGATATTCTGAAGTCCACACGCTGCAGCTGAACCCAGCGTCTTTATTAACCTTTGAACTGTTTTAGCTGCTTCGAAGTTTTTTATAGTGACTGTTGCTCTTCAACCCACAGAAGTGATCTGCTATGTAAATGTAGATTTACTCTGTACTGTCATTTAATGTTGTTCTGCTGAGTTGAAAGAATATAAATAAAAGTGTAACTACAGAGAATAAATAAAGAGTAAACATCACAAATCAGTTTTAAGGTCAGAGTGGTTTCGATAGGAAGAGTCCTTTCATTCATAACCCTCATTTCAAATGTTAAAATCAAGAAGTCTTGATTTGTCAGGATGAAGACGAGTCCGAGTCACGAGGTGATGAAGAACCTCCGATCCTGCACGACTCCCCTGTCAACCAACCAGCCACACCCAGCTCCCCTAACCCCCATCACCACACTCCTCTCATGGTTTGGTAGAACGCTGAGGGGGGTGGGGGTTGGGGGGGCTATAAATAGACTGAAACCGACCCCTGACCCCCACCACAGCAGCCCCCACCCTCATTCAAGACCCTCCTCCAACCACCAGAGCAAAACCACAGCGGCCAGGCCACAGGCCCCGCCCTGCACCAAGAGGGAGGAGCTGCGACCACAGCACATCCAGAGAAGCCCCAGCCCCACCCTAACCCCCCCCCCCCCCCACCACCACCACCACACAGCAGCACAGGCATGTACTGCAGATAGATAGATATACTAATCACATATATATAGATATAATATATACATTTGATCACAGCTGGAATCAGGTGATCATGAGCTGATCAGGTCAGGTGATCAGGTCTGATCAGGTCAGGTGATCAGGTCAGGTGATCGTCAGGTGATCACAGTTGGAACCAGGTGATCAGGTCTGAAGAGGAGGTCAGAGGTGAAGTGGGTTTGACGCTTCAGGGTTTTCAGTTTCTCCTGCTCTGAAAGGCTCGAGGTGTGAAACTGCCTCCAGCTGTTGACCTCCATGGGTGGGGAGGGGGGGGGGGCACAGGGACAGTCAGCTGATCCTCTGGTTTCTGCCACATGGCTGTGTCACATCCACAGAGGAGACAAAACCCAGTCACAGAAAACTAGAACATGTGAGATGTTCAGAGACTGAACTGAGGACAGAACAGGACAGATGCCTCTTGTTCATGAGGACACAACGTCTCCTCGTCTCCTCGTCTCCTCGTCTCCTCGTCTCCTCGTCTCCTCGTCTCCTCGTCTCCTCGTCTCCTCGTCTCCTTGTCTCAGTGGCTCAAGTGACAAACACCCTTTCCATCGAGCCGGTTCCAGGACCAGTTTAGAGCCGGTTCCAGATGTGGAGCCAGTTCTTTGTGTTTCTGATCCAAACAGAAAATCTTTTTCCAAAGTTGCACCAACTTGTTCTGGTCTAACAGTAAGAGCTGTAAGCGGCTGGGGGCGGAGTTATCCTGACCAACAAGGCCAATCACAACTTTTTGTTTCCTCTTGTGATTGGACGTCACTGCTCCGTGTGTACAACACCACATTCGTGCTGGTGAACATCAGACTTCCCTTATCAAAGGAAACAGTTACTGTAACTAAAAGTAGTGACAAGCATAAAGTAGTAAAGTGTGTCGGTCTGTGTGTGTGTGTGTGTGTGTGTGTGTGTGTGACGTGTGTTGAGCAGCGGCTCTGTGAGGACACACACCTTCACAGCTCTGTGCACACAGAGCACCAGTCTGGTGCATCGAGCTCCGACGCCTGAATCACTGTCTGCACATGAAGAGTGGGAGTCAGACTGTGACTCGTGTGGTCCCTCCGCAGATTAAACTCTTCACCACACGTCTGGAACACGGCGGCTCAGACGGGTGGAGTCAGGGTGGGACAACCGTCTGAGCCGCCGACACACGGCTTCATGAGGACCTGGAATCTGCAGCTGTGGTTGATCCAGGACCTTCTGTGAAGAACCAGAAGAGACAGAGTCCTGATGTGTGAACATCTGACTTCACAAAGAGTCTTCAGGTTCAAAGTCAGCGCTGAGTCAAGAGAGAATAACAGATTTAGGACTCAAAGTGGGTTGCAGAGTTCTGTAGTACTGTAATACTGTGGAGTACTGTAGTACTGTAATACTGTGGGGGTATTGTGGAGTACTGTAGTACTGTAGAGTACTGTGGAGTACTGTAGTATAGTAGAGTACTGTAGAGTACTGTGTAGTGCTGTATTGTCTCAAAGCTTTTAGAACTGAGATCCAATCTGAGGACGCTTCAGAGAGGAGACACAACACGAATGTCTTCTTACATGAGGATCTTGTTGTGTATCTAAACACAAGTCCAACCTGGTTGTGTGTCAGAGGCTGGTGACGGGGCTGATGGGAGACGGAGTCCTGCTCGGACTCGTCTCAAGCTGCTCGTCTGCATGACGTTTGGTCTCATTTGCAAACAGACACATTCCAGCTCAGAGTCACTCTGCTGCTGCATGGAGCTCCGGGGAGCGCGGGGGGGGGGGGGGGTTACAGTGTGAAGATAATGAAGCTTCATCTGTGGTTCATCGCTGCAGCAGAGGAACCTGCAGGGATCAGAGGCTTCATCACAGAACATGTTCCTGAAGGAGCAGGGACACAAACACAAGAATCAGGTCAGAGTTAAAACACCTGCTCACCTGATTGGCCGGCTGCTCCACTCTGTTGTGATTGGTCAAGCTGCATGTTGTCATTTGCATATAACACATATCTTGTGACATCTGATGCCCCATATTTGCATAATTCAGACCGAGCAGATAACAGGTAACCCACACAAACACACACTCACACAAACACACACTCACACAAACACACACTCACACAAACAGACACTCACACAAACGTACACTGACACAGACACACTAACACAAACACACACCGACACACAGACACACACACACACACCGACACACAGACACACACACACACACATCTCATTCAGTCAAAGACAAAGATGGGACGAGATTTGAATCTAATAATGAAATCAAACGATGGAGAGAAGTGACCACAGAGAAATGAACAGAGAAGGTTTCTTCTGCTGTGATCAGCCCAGCACAAAGAAAAGAAACACACTGAGGCACTGACAGTGGTTATGGACTTACACACAATCTATACATCTATATACATATAACCACATCTGATCCCAGAGGGTCGTTAGAAACACGTCTCTGTGGGTTCTTCATCGTAACGAGCTGTCAATCAAACATGTGGTTTGATATCTCTGAAGCTCATAAAGCCCTTTGATGCTCAGACTCTAACGTGGGTCCAGGTCTGGACTCAGACTGCTCCGGGTTGTGGTCTGCAGACAAACAGCAGCAGGGCAGAGGAGGGAGGGGACGCTGGGTTTCTTCATCACAGTGTGGTGGGTGGGTGGGGTCACACTCGGAGGTTCACACCACAAACAGTCTGTAATTCAGTCTGTGCTGCTGATGAAGAGCTCTGATTGGATAATACAAGTTTTTAACTTAACTAACCTCTGACATCACGGTATGAGCGTCAGGTGAACTTTTTTTCTGGACTTTATGAAAAGAAACAAAAAAGAAAGTAATTTATCACTATCATGTGTGTTTTATAAATAGCCAGTAATGTCTGATTTCTTTAATTCAAATTCTCTTTCATTTCTTTTTCATTAGTTTGACAGAAAGTTCACTTTGTTGTTTCCTGGTTCACGTCACACAATCGAATAAGAACTGATTCTAAAGGAAACGAGGTCAGAGGTCATGGATCAATGCTTGAGTTTCAATGTTTCTGCTGTTTGACCTGCTTTGAGAGTGAAAGCAGCTTCATGTCTAAACTCTCTACTGTTCAGAGAGGGAGGAGGAGGAGGGGTCAGAGGAGGAGAGGAGGCGGGGCCTGTTCTGTGGCAGGACAGATGCCCAGTGATGTAAATTTAGCCGAAGCCAGGATAAAAATAGCCGCGGTGGTTCAGAGCAGATATTAATAGATCAGAAAGCGCTGCAGCTCCATCATGGAACAGGAGTTTTCTGGAGTTCAGCTTCGTCTGATCACAGAATCTAGACGACTGACTCAGGACAAAGTGACTTCATGTTCTAAATCAATCTACAGAGGAAGTTGTGTCTCTGTCCACCAGGCTGTGATCCAAACCTCCTCTCTGCTGCAGCTCCCTGTCTCACAGACGATCACACAGGACGGACTTTCATAACCGGATGATTAATGTGTTGCTTCAGAGAGAGAGAGAGAGTGTGTGTGTCGACCGCCCAAAGAGAGACAAAAAGAGTTAGTGAGCAAGCGAGCATGAAGCTTCATAGAGAGAGAGAGAGATTCAGTCACTGCTGTTATCAGTGAGAAGAACAAAGACTGAAGGAGGATTTCTTCTCCCTCCTCCTCATCCTCTTCCTCCTCTCATCCTTATATGGTCAGAGGGATTCTCCTCCGCCACACGTTTCCACGTCGTGATCAAACCGCCGCTCTGTTTCCATGGTAACGTGACTAGCCCCCCCGTGGATCAGATATCAGCTGTAGTGACTCTGAGCTGCTGCTCAACCCTCAGAGTCCAGAAATAAAGAGCAGTCACGTCTCTGAATCAGATGTCAGATCAGTTTCATCAGCGTCCTGTCACTGTTTGTGTTTTACACTGAGTCAAAGTGTCGTAGACACACACACAGGTTCTGCTTGTTGGGATCAAAACATTGAGTTGATGGTCATGATGGTTGTGATGGTTGTGGTGGTTGTGGTGGTTGTGATGGTTGTGATGGTCGTCGCCTCTGGTCCTCGGTCCGTCACAAAGATCCTTTAAAACACACAAACGTTTCCTCGAGCAGAAAATATCCAAAATCAAATCCACTCAACACACTGGGCTCACTGTTTCCATTGCAATATGCACACAACCTCCTCCTCCTCCTCCTCCCCCCCGATGAAGCACTCGTAATCGATCGTTTCTGCTTCTATCATTTATTGATCATTAATCAACAGTTGAATTGAACTTTGAACATCTGACATCATCACGTCACTTATAATAACACATGACATCACACTCTCTGACAGGTGAGCAGAACTCCTGCAGCTCAGGTGAGCTCCGCCCCCCCTCAGTCATTGGTCAGTTCAGTCACTTGACAGCCAGGTGCTGCCAATCTGCATGTGACGTTAACTCTCCCGTCTTCTCTGGACCCGAACCCTTCTGGTCCACTTCCGGGACATCATGTGCACCCGGGACCAACTTATCCACCAATCGGGAAGCAGGAGGTCCCCCCCCCCCTCCCTGTCCTCTCCCCGGGGCTCGTCCTGTTCGGTCCGTGACGTCACTCTAACAACGGTGTTCCTCTTGTAGATGAGGCCGGTTGTGGGACTGGTTCCTGTGTCTCACCGCTGGGCAGCGGTCTGGTCTGGTCTGGTCCGGCTCGGCTCAGCGCTCCTGCAGGGCCACGTACGGGACCCACTGGTTCCTGCAGCGACTCTCGTCACAGAAGCTGCTGACGTCCTGCAGGGCCGCACACTGCAGCGGCTGCACCGGGGGGTTCTGCACAGGACACAGGGGGAGGAGGTCGGTTACACCGTGCACCGTCATCACAACATCACAGGGACATCAAAGGAACATCAAAGGGACATCACAACGACCCAGCTGGGGACTCAGTGGCACAAGGACTTACCGTGACCAGGATGCAGTGCAGGTCCCGGGGCTCGTTCCCGTTACCGTCCTCGGTGTCCTCCTCCAGCACGTGAGCGAGCCTCCTGACGCCGGACACGCGCATGATGTTGATGTCGTTGTCGCAGCAGAACGCCTGAAGCAGCGTGAAGTGGATCTGCAGCGCGATGTCATCTTCATCCTCCTCATCGGTGGCGAGCACGCAAAGGACCACGCTGTCTGGGTCCCTGTGGGGCACGAGCGGGGGGGGGGGTCAGTTCACGTATCATCACACTGCTGTTCAAGGTGCTAATAATAATAAATAATAAAGTGATGCATTGTGGGTCTTTGAGGAGAAGTATAGATACTTACACATTCATGAGCTTGGCGGACTCGTACACGCCCACAGTGAGACAGTTCTGCCGCTGGGCCGCGACCAGCAGCTTCTCCAGGGCCGCGCGCACCGTCTCCATCCTGCACGCACACAAACACACACAGGGGTTAGACACGTGACCCACACCGGTCGTGACACCTGAAACATGCACCCGCACGGGACGAGGACCGGGTCCCCCCCACCCGGAGGGGTCGTGCGTCACGAGCTGAAGTCACGAACCTTTTCTCGGAGCAGTTCGGTGCGACCTCTTCCTCCAGAGTCATGCTGACGTCAGACAGATAATCCACCAGGTCCAGAGTAAAGATCATGAAGATCCGGTTCAGTTCCGGTAAAGTTCCGGTGACCGTTAATCCAGTTCGTCCAAATCCGGGGGAATGCAGAGTAAAGTTCCGTGTGTTCGATGCCTGAGCGGAGTGCAAGCGGAGTGTGAGTCCAGCCTGCGGAACCCGGAGCTTTATCTTGTCCGTCACCGACACCCCGCGCCCTCATTGGTCTGCTGGCAGCACGTCCCCCGGACTCTGCGCTCATTGGCTGAACGAGCTGCAGACGGAGGAGAACCCACGTGGGGAATCCCCTCTCGCTCTGCACCCCCCCCCCCTCTCTCTCTGCCCCCCCGCCCCCGTCTGTTACAGCAGCAGGTCCAAATGAACACAAGAGAATAAAGACATTTAACGACCTGTGGATAAAGTGTTATAGAAGCGCTGATTGAAACCTCCTGTTCTCTGTGGTGCTTTGTGTCCAGGACGAGATCACGTGTCAGCTGGTTTCAGGGGTTTGAACATATTTTTTCTCTAATTAAATCACCTCACTTTCATTTGGTTCTCAAAAAGGATCTTTAAAAATTCCAGATCTAATTTTCAAACTTCAATCTTACTTCCCTTAAATACCTGAACTGAACCTATAACTGATTTCACTTTGAAGCAGGTCAGCTCAATATTTAATGAGAGAATCAGTAATTAAATAATATTTCAGATTTCACATAGTTGATCTTAAAGTTAAAGACTTTAAGTCACTGACGTCACAGATGTTTACATCAAGTTTCATTGAGCTGACGCTTTTATCCAAAGTGAAACAAACTCAGAACAACAAAAATCAAGAAAGTAGAATTTGACCCTTATCTTAACATAAACAGATCCTTATATCTTAAGTAGAAGTTTAAGGGTCATTTTGACATTAGGATAAATGTTAAACATAATATGTTGGAATAAATTGTGCAAATAATATTAAACTATGAGACTATATTTAAACAAACTATATAACAATATTAAGCAAACTATTTAATATATCTAACAATATGAAAACATATTTCAACAAACTGTGGATTTGTATTTAATCAAAGTGTTAAATCGTTTAAAATGTTAACGATTGAAAGTTTCAGCTGGTGTCGGATTCTTTGTAGTCTTGTGGCGCCTCCTGCTGGTCATGGTTACGTCCTACAGGAGAAAGATTTGCTTCTGTTCATTTTAATTCATCGTCGTTTGTTTAAACAAATTACTTCCAACTGACAAATGAAGGAACGGATCGATTCATTGATTTGATGATTGTTTATTTGTGTGTGTCTGTGTGTAGGTTAAACCATCTCTAATCGCACAATGTGTCAATAACATGAACATTTAAAAGCTTTGATTTGTGTAAATATCAAGTTTCTGCAGATTAAAGTTTCTAAGTTGTTGCTGCTTTGTCTGTGTTGAATCTGATCATAAATTGATGACGTGATGGTATGACTTGACGTCACTGATCACTGAATGAAACGTTCTTCATCAGCAGCAGATTGAAGATGAAGAGGAAGTTGCATGTGACAGAAACCTGACGAACTAAGACAGGATCACAGGATCGATCAAAGGGCTCAGGATCAGCCAATCACAGCTGCTGCTGTCAACAGGTGATCAACTGCAGTTTTGATCAGATCAGTGTGTGAAAGCTCCGGTCACATGACGTCATCGGTTTCATGGATCGTTGTTTGTTAAAGTTCAGAACAAAAGAAACAGAAACTTCACACGTTTTTATTCAGGATTAAAACGCTCAATTTGAAATCTTTCAAATCAAATGTACATTTTAAACTTGAGCCTATTATGTGTCAATATTACGTTTGTGTGTCTTTACAGGATGAAGTCTTTTTTTTAACGTTTTTGTAATTTAAACTCAATAAATGTAAGATTTATGCGACAATTCAGAGAAAACAATCAAAGCTCCAGGGATTTGAACTGTGAGATAAGTTCCATGGGTGAACTATTGACTGTAATATTAAGGTTCATGTTAAAAAACTAACAATATGGGCTTTACAAATACAATGTGATTGATTGATTGAAGAACTTTTCATAAGTTTTTTTTATTAAAAGAACATTTTGATTAATTAAAAGGAATAAAACAAAGGTTCTTGAATTTAATGTCGATGTTAAAGTAAAATATTAGTTAAAATGTGTTAAACTGAAGTTTGACTGTTTATTTTCATTTACATTAGGTTTATTTAATTTAAACTACTAATATCCAAGTCTTTTAAAGTTTTTATATGCAATATTAAAGTGTTATATGTGAAACAAGTTTGTATTGTGCAGCAGCCTCAAACTGAGAAGTGGGATCCTCGCTGAGCTTTAATGTGTTTGTGTTTCTGTGTTAGCAGGTTAAAGACCTGCTGATCGGAATGAATAGAGGAAGACGAAAAAGATTTGACCAAAGGAAACCAGAGAGATGGGATGTCATCGCCTCGTGCCTGAGACTGCACGTTACTGCCCCCATGTGGCTGAACCTAGAAACAGCTCTGATCACTAGCGTGGTTCTGGATCAACTTGATAGAAGGTGTGTGTATGTATGTGTGTGTGTGTGTGTGTGTGTGTGTGTGTGAGTGAGTGTGTGTGAGTGTGTGTGTGTGTGTGTGTGAGTGTGTGTGTGTGTGTGTGTGAGTGTGTGTGAGTGTGTGTGTGTGTGTGTGTGTGTGTGTGAGTGTGTGAGTGAGTCTATGTGTGTGTGTGTGGGTGTGTGGGAGTGTGAGTGTGAGTGTGTGTGTGTGTGTGTGTGTGTGTGTGTGTTTGTGTGTCATCACACTGAACAACACAGTGACGACAGAGCTAATCACGTATCCCCTCACTTCTGACTCTGCCTCAGTACCCAGAGGACGGTCTGACGTGTCCCTCCACCCGGTCCGAGTCCTCCAGCACGTTGGTCAGTGGCAGGATGCTGCTGCTGAGCGCCTCCTGCTGGCTGCTGTCGGGAGCTGTGAGGAGCTGAGAGAGGAGCGACCACATGAGGACGACGCCTCCAAGATTCAGGAGGAGAAAGAACTGGTGAGTTAGAACTGAATGTCTCACATTTATCCACACAGCTGATCATTATGGAATTGTTTAAGGGACAGTTCTGATATATATGATATGATTTATATATATATATATTCATACTATAAAATAAAGGTTTTCATAGCAACACTGAGTATGGCCAACTGATTTGTTGGTCGGACTCGATTTCTCAGCTCCCGACTCATTGAGGAACATCTGTAGATGTTTTGAGGAGCAGGGGAAGATAGAGACTCAGAACTTTGATTTGACTTAAATCTTTTAAATCCATTTCGCCCACAGGTTGAAGCTCTACAGGAAGTTCTGGAGAAGTTGAAGAGCAAACAGCTACCGGAGAAGAAGCTCGGCTGGCCTCCTTCAGTGAGAACCTTTTGTTTCTTATATGATGACGTTAAGGAAATGAAAGGTTCAGTTCACTCAAATTCAAACGTCGTCAGAAATGACAATTTATTCAACAGGAACAAACTAAAATACACATTTTTATGTTTTCCGTCTTCCCTCTGAATAAAGGCAGGTTTTTAAAAACTCCACTCGTCTTCATGTTTATGTTCTTTTACTGTGAAAGTGTTCTGGTGCTGCAGCGACGACACACACACACACACACACACACACACATTTCTTCATGTTTAACAGTTTCCTGCTGAGTATTGGAGATAAACTCTATTTGTTAATAACTTGTGAGTGTTTTTAGCTGATCTCAGTTCAGCTTCACTCTTCAGCTGCAGCTGGTTGTGTCTGTGACTCTCAGTCAGTTGTTCTCACAGGAGATGGAACCCACTCAGCAGCTATGGGGTTCCGTTTGTAAAGCAGCTCACGTTGAAAATAACAGCAACATTTTGTCACATTTAGCTTCAAACCATGTTTAAAAAACTGGTGTGAATTTTTGAGAGTCACTTTTTAGCACATTTACAACAATATTTGTCAACTTATTATTTTAGGATATTTTAAATATTTAGATCCAAATGTTAAATGTTACACTTTAATGTTAAATGTTAAATGTTAAATCTAAATGCTAAATCTAAATCTAAATCTAAATCTAAATGTTAAATTTAAATCTAAATCTAAATGTGAAATCTAAATGTTTAATCTAAATCTAAATCTAAATGTTAAATCTAAATCTAAATCTAAATGTTAAATCTAAATCTAAATCTAAATGTTAAATTTAAATTTAAATCTAAATGTTAAATTTAAATCTAAATATTAAATCTAAATGTTAAATCTAAATGTTAAATCTAAATGTTAAATCTAAATGTTAAATCTAAATGTTAAATCTAAATGTTAAATCTAAATGTTAAATCTAAAAGACTGGGTGAAACTAAATATTTAAGTAATATGCAAATTCAAATGAAATTCAGATAAAATGTTGCTGTTATTTTCAGTGTGAGTTGCTTTACAAACGGCACCCCATAGCAGAGTAACACAGAAACGACGCTCGGGGAGAGAAGAGGAAACTTTCTCTTGTTCACACTAGACATCAGAATCACTTTCATCCAGCTGCTGCTTTCAGGTAGAAAAGTTTAAATAAAGTTGATTTATATCAGGTTCGTGAAATGTAGCAAAGAAAACACTCGACATAACAAACTCATCAGGTTTATTCATATGAATGACATCAATCCCACAAACAAAAGTATATTCCCAACCAGCATCAGATAAAGTAAAAAGCCGAGTCATTCTTCAGCTGCAGTGACGAAGCTTCAAGCTGCGAGTTTTCATTTGTTAAACATCATAAAAAGCACAGAAACAAAGTCGAATCTGAATTCCTCTCACACTCACTGCTGAGATATGAATCAGCGACTTGGTAAAACCAGGTTTACTCTTTAAAAATCCTCCATCAGGTTTTAGATTCACTTCATCACAGACGTCATCACAGCAACGACAGGTTTGATTCAGTTTCCTCTGAAGCCGATCAATAATGATTGAGTGTTGATCGATTCGCCACCTCTGCTCTCAGGAGACAGAGGACTGGTCAGTGGGCGGAGCTTCATACGGTTTGATAGGAGGTGACTGGTCAGTGGGCGGAGCTTCCCTCCACAGGAGCCGAGGATGGACACGATATGTTACTGAACGTTGTGATGAACTTGGTGATTGACAGTAAGGATCTGAAGTCGTTTAAAAACTGATGCAGGACTGAACAGACTAAAGCATCAGGAAGCCAGCAGGAAGTAGAAACCAGCAGCAGGAAGTAGAAACCAGCAGCAGGAAGTGGAAACCAGCAGGAGGATGTGGAAACCAGCAGCAGGGAGTAGAAACCAGCAGCAGGAAGTGGAAACCAGCAGCAGGATGTGGAAACCAGCAGCAGGATGTAGAAACCAGCAGCAGGATGTTGAAACCAGCAGCAGGAAGTAGAACCCAGCAGCAGGAAGTGGAAACCAGCAGCAGGAAGTGGAAACCATCAGCGGTACGTTGAAACCAGCAGCAGGATGTGGTAACCAGCAGCAAGAAGTGGTAACCAGCAGCAAGAAGTGGTAACCAGCAGCAGGATGTGGTAACCAGCAGCAGGAAGTGGTAACCAGCAGCAGGAAGTGGTAACCAGCAGCAGGAAGTGGTAACCAGCAGCAGGATGTGGTAACCAGCAGCAGGAAGTGGTAACCAGCAGCAGGAAGTGGTAACCAGCAGCAGGAAGTAGAAACCGAGATCTCTGTGAAACGTTAATAATTCATAAACGCGAACGTCGCAGCTTTTCCACTTGAAGTAAAGTTTGTGTCCAGTCAGCGTGATGTCATCGTTTCCATAGCATCTGTTAGTTGTGTAGGAAGTTTGTACAGCAGTCATTAGGTTGGTCCAGGCTCCGCCCCCTTTTGTCCTGGACCACAGTACTCTCAGACTCAGAAAACACACAGCTCCTGAAAACACACAAACACACAAACACCCCCCCCCACACACACACACACACAGTTCAACGTGGTCTCATGAAATGGTTCGTAAGATATCGTACTAAAGTTATGTCTCTCTGGGATTCATGTGGTTTTCATCTGGATGTGATTCAGATTCATGTGTGAGGGATCATCAGACTCTGAGACACTCACAGGTTCTCAGCTGCAGAGCGAAGAAGAAGAGCAGCGCCGGGGCGCCAGCGAGGGGGGGGGCAGCCGACTTCAAAGAGGTCCGCTGCGCCGGCGTCGTCTGCTGAGGAGGCTGAGAGTCACCAGCTTTACACTTGTGACTGGAGAGAGAGAGAGAGAGAGAGAGAGAGAGAGAGAGAGAGAGAGAGAGAGAGAGAGACAGAGAGAGAGAGAGACAGAGAGAGAGACAGAGAGAGAGACAGAGAGAGACAGAGAGAGAGAGAGAGAGAGAGAGAGAGAGAGAGAGAGAGACAGAGAGAGAGAGAGACAGAGAGAGAGACAGAGAGAGAGACAGAGAGAGAGACAGAGCGCTGTGAGTGACTGTCCAATCACAGGGCTGCAGATTTGAACTGCTGATTCTGGCCCCCCCCATTAACCCTGACTCTGTTCCATGATCAAACAGCGGGTGGCGCTGTTGCCTCACTCACAGCTGTCTCTGCAGATACTGCTGCTTGGACTCGCAGGCTCTGGTCTGGATCTGAGCTGCCTCCATCTGACTCTGAGCGGCGTCCTTCAGACTGAAGCAGGACTCGGTCTGATGAGAAGTCTGAGTCAGGTTCTGCTGCAGGGCGTCGATGAGATCTGAAAAACACACACAGGCCTCAACATCTGGACCCAGCTGCAGGTCAGAGATACTGAACATCTGGACCCAGCTGCAGGATAGAGATACTGAACATCTGGACCCAGCTGCAGGTCAGAGATACTGAACATCTGGACCCAGCTGCAGGATAGAGATACTGAACATCTGGACCCAGCTGCAGGATAGAGCCACTGAACATCTGGACCCAGCTGCAGGTCAGAGATACTGAACATCTGGACCCAGCTGCAGGATAGAGATACTGAACATCTGGACCCAGCTGCAGGATAGAGATACTGAACATCTGGACCCAGCTGCAGGATAGAGGGCACCCTGGGGCACCACGTGCTGCTCTACAGAACCCTGGGCACCACGCCCTGCTCTACAGAACCCAGTGGCACCACGTGCTGCTCTACAGAACCCAGTGGCACCACGCCCTGCTCTACAGAACCCAGTGGCACCACGTGCTGCTCTACAGAACCCAGTGGCACCACGCCCTGCTCTACAGAACCCAGTGGCACCACGTGCTGCTCTACAGAACCCTGGGCACCACGCCCTGCTCTACAGAACCCAGTGGCACCACGTCCTGCTCTACAGAACCCAGTGGCACCACGTGCTGCTCTACAGAACCCTGGGCACCACGCCCTGCTCTACAGAACCCAGTGGCACCACGTGCTGCTCTACAGAACCCTGGGCACCACGCCCTGCTCTACAGAACCCAGTGGCACCACATGCTGCTCTACAGAGCCCAGTGGCACCACGTGCTGCTCTACAGAACCCAGTGGCACCACGTCCTGCTCTAAAGAACCCTGGGCACCACGCCCTGCTCTACAGAACCCAGTGGCACCACGTGCTGCTCTACAGAGCCCAGTGGCACCACACCCTGTCCTACAGAACCCAGTGGCACCACGTGCTGCTCTACAGAACCCAGTGGCACCACGTCCTGCTCTACAGAACCCTGGGCACCACGCCCTGCTCTACAGAACCCAGTGGCACCACGCCCTGCTCTACAGAACCCAGTGGCACCACGTGCTGCTCTACAGAACCCAGTGGCACCACGCCCTGCTCTCCAGAACCCAGTGGCACCACGTGCTGCTCTACAGAACCCAGTGGCACCACGTCCTGCTCTACAGAACCCTGGGCACCACGCCCTGCTCTACAGAACCCTGGGCACCACGTGCTGCTCTACAGAACCCAGTGGCACCACGTGCTGCTCTACAGAACCCAGTGGCACCACGCCCTGCTCTCCAGAACCCAGTGGCACCACGTGCTGCTCTACAGAACCCAGTGGCACCACGCCCTGCTCTCCAGAACCCAGTGGCACCACGTGCTGCTCTACAGAACCCAGTGGCACCACGTCCTGCTCTACAGAACCCTGGGCACCACGCCCTGCTCTACAGAACCCTGGGCACCACGCCCTGCTCTACAGAACCCAGTGGCACCACGTGCTGCTCTACAGACTGTGAACAGGCTGCAGCTGCTTTGACTTATAAGGAGACTCAATGTTATCTGTGAGATATGTGAGGAATGGACTCCGCTGCCAGCATCAACCTTTTACCCTCCTCAGCTGCTTCATGAGCTGATTCTGGATCAGAATCAACCAATAACGAAACATTCTGCATCTGAAGCAGAACTACGTACTGTCGACTTATTAGAACCAGTGAAGAGCTGAGAGCCTCTGAGAACGATTTTACTTCCACAAACACAAACTGATCAGTGTCTCTGATGCTTCACGCCTCAAATCAAACAGATTTTTAAATGTTTCTGTGTTTTAGTGACAACTGAAATATTTTATTTGTTCTATTTTGTGTTTCTATCATCAGAAAATAACCTCAGGTTTCAAACAGTGCCTCAGTTTAAAAAGGTCTTAAACTTCTCTGCTGAATGTTTCCTCTGTTTCAAAGTGTTTCTGTTTGCAGTCAGACGAGTTCACACTGAACGTTCATATCTGCTCCAACCAGGATCCAATCGTTTCCCCCCCACTGTTCACAGCAGGAAGTCACCTTCATTAAAGGGCCGGCCCACTTCCCATCGGGCCCCTGTTCGAGCTCCGGCTGCTGCTGGACGATTTCATCAAAACGGAAAATATCTTTTTGTCTTTAACGAAGAGCCTGAGTTCAACAAACACTGCAGCAATAAAAACACACAACAGCTCATTACTTCCCTGAAAGACTCCGATGGGAAAAAATGATTTGATTTTTAATAAGAAAGTGAATTCATCAGATTTTCTCTGTGATCAAAGATCATTTAAAATCCCCCAGAGTTCTGTGATCCTACAGGACAGTTCAGCTCGTGTGAACTCTGAGCTGTTAGCGTTAGCGTAGCTCAGTGACATCATCACAGGGAACTCTCTGGACTGACTTACACATTATTAACTTTCAAACTTTCATTTGTAAGAAATCAACTTTATTTTCAACTTTTTTCTTCCATTTCTTTCTTCCTGATTCTCCTTCAGTCTCTCCACCTTCTTCCTTCTGTTTTTATTTCATACCTCCTCTCCTTTGTTTGTGAATGGACTTGCCCATTCCTCTTCTCTTTTCATCAACCTTCACTATCCTTCTTTCATAATCCCTCCTTTTATTTTCATCTTTTTCTGTCACTTCTCTTTTCTTCCTGTATCTTTCTTCATTTCATTCCATCATATTTTCTTTGAGGAAAGTTTAGTAATAGTTTTCATTGTTTGTTTATTAACCCTCTTTCTTTTCTTCCTTTTTTCTGTAACTGTGTATTCCTTCTTTTATCTTTGTTGTTTCCGTTATTCTTTAACTCTTTTATAATTTTTGTTTTTCTTATTTCTGTCCCTCATATGTTTTTCATTTGTTATTTTCTTCCTCTTCCTTTTGACTTGGTTTTTATTTAAACTTAAATCGAATTTGTGGTTTTGATTTTTGACATGAGACTCTTTTCTCTTTGAACATAACAACTCTGCTGTTTGTTCATTTTTTGAATCCGTCCAATCGGGTGTGTTTATTTACTATGAGTCACAGTGGTCATGGTAACGGTAGGAGGGGATGGGGGGTGCAGCGGTTAAGAATGCGGCTGTGGAGAAAGTCTCCTTTCATGGCAGCGATGGAGGTTTTCCTCTCGTTACCTTCCTTCAGGCCGAGCTGGGTGGTGAGGTTGCTCTCGGTCAGCAGCAGCCGCTCCACCTCGTCCTGACGGAGGCTGAGGTTCCACTGCAGGACGCCCTGCAACACAAATCAAACGCACACAAGCACAAAGTCGTCACCATCATCTGCTTTAGGCTGACAGAAAAAATCAATCACTGTAAGTTAATATCAATTATGGAACGTGTCTCATTGCATCATCGTGACGTCACATGACATCAGGAGGCCAGCCACATTGGGCTGACACGCCCCCTAACAAGAGCAGAGGCCGATCTGACCAATCACAGCAGACTGGGCCTTAAAGAGATAGGAGCTAAAACCAAGTGGTCACCTGCTCAGGGGGTGTTGCCCCTTCCTTCTGACCACACCTTATTATTACTACAACTGTATCCAGTATTTGTACCTGAGTAATGGTAACTAGAAGAGTACCCTGCTCTACATGACCCTCAGATGAGCCGTGCCAGGCCGTGCCAGGCCGTGCCAGGCCGTGCCAGGCCGTGCCAGGCCGTGCCAGGACTCCTGACACGGCTGTCAGAGCTGATTGAAAACAGGAACACTCCAGATCGACTTCTAGAAACATTCCTTCGGTTGGATCATCAGCTCTTAAAGGAACATCCCAACAAATATCTGACGTACGGTACACTGTGTACTTGTACTGTTATAATAGTAATACTGACAACACATCATGAAAACCTGCTGCAATATCCTGAAGAAACTCTGGAAATGTGTCTGGGACCATGAGAAGTTGATGAAGAACTAAAAAAGTGGACTGAACTGAACATGAAATCATCTTTGACCTGAAAGCAGCAGCTGGATGAAAGGTCACTGTGATGTTGAGTGTGAACAGGAGAACGTTTCCTCTTCTCTCCCTGAGCGTCTGTTCTCTGTGACTCTGCTGAGTGGGTTCATCTCCTAGAGAACAACTGACTGAGAGTCACAGACACAACCAGCTGCAGCTGAAGAGTGAAGCTGAACTGAGATCAGCTCAAAACACTCTGAAGTTATTAACAAACAGAGTTTATCTCCAATATTCACCTGGAAACTGAACTCTGAACAGTTTAGTGGATTTGTTTCAGTTTCTATCTTCAAGGTTCAATAACACGATCAACAACTTCTTCAATGTTTTAAAGTTCTGGAACAGACAGTAGTTTGTAGATGCTCTCATCAGTCGGCTCAGACTCTCAAATCCACAGAGAAAAGTGTTGAACTTTAAACTTCCTGTTGTTTACAGGTTTGAACAGGTGTGAACACGATGGATGACAAGAGGAGTGTCCCCATCCAATTAGATCACAGCTGGACCTGAGCGACGACTCGCATGATGTGTGTGTGTGTGTGTGTGTGTGTGTGTGTGTGTGTGTGTGTGTGTGTGTGTGGAGGATCTGCGTCGGGTTCAGGTTGCAGCAGCGTGTCACACGTCAGATCCAAATATCACACGAGCTTCAGAAGATTCACAGCTGAGGTGTCACCACGGAGACGTCCGTCGTAGCTTCTACAACAACACGTTTTTAAAACGTCTTCCCAGCATGCAGCGGTGTAACGTGCGACGTCAGGTGACCTGCAGGTGGAGTCTCCCACAATGCACTGGGCTGCTTTTCTTCATCTCCCCCTGTAGTCGAGACCCGTCGTCTTCCTGTCGGTCACTGGTGGGGGTGGTGGTGGTGGTGGTGGTGTTGGTGGTGGGGGGGAGGGGGGGGGGGGACTCTTCAGTGTTTGTTATCAACAGCTGGTCACTCAGGAAAACTCTTTTCAGATATGAACTCTGTGTATCCTGACATGTTGTGTAGTCAGTGTTTGTGAAGCAGCAGCAGGTTGTCGGGTCCGACTCGTTCAAACAGGAACTCGGGGAACATCCAGGTGAGGGGCGGAGCCTGTAGAGCAGCAGGAGGCGGAGCCTGTAGAGCAGCAGGGGCGGAGCCTGTAGAGCAGGACATGATGTGTAAACTCTGCTGTGGAAGGATCAGTGTTGTTGTTTCCAGCTCGTCCACACCGGCGTCGGCCCTCATCACCAGAAGATCTGGAACCTCCTCGTGTCTCCAAGAGGACGTCTTCGTCTTCAGCGTGTCCAGCTCCTCTTCTTCTGTGAGAAATCCTCCTTCATCACAACATCATCCAGCGTGAGCGTCCTTGCAGACAGACAGACTGCAGAGGTGTGTCTCTGATATGTAACACAACGTTTTTGTGGAGATTTGAGATCCAACACTTGAGACGATCGGATCGAGTCCCTCTGCTGTGATTCGTCGACAGCTTCCGCACACAGGAAGTGTCGGCCTCTCTCTTCACTGGGATTGTTCAGGGGGCGTGTCAGACCAGCCGACAAGGGCTCCTGGTGTCGTCATGTGACATCACAACTTTGTGCTTTTTAACTTTGCAGAACCTTTATAAATTTAACATGTTTCCTTTAACCACCTGATTCTTTTTAAGACCTCTCATTCGATGAGCTGCTCTCACGCAGGGGATTCTGGGTAATTAACGGTCGTCTGTGAGCTGCAAAAAGAAACGTCTCCAACATTCACACACTTTCTGCTTCTATAAATAAAAGTAGCGTTCGAGATCGTCCACAATCCACAGGCATGATGTGAGAGTTTCCCTCCTGAGGAGGAGGAGGAAACGCCAGAGGAGGAAAAAATAAGGAGGGAGGGAAGGAAAGAGGGGTGGGGCCGGGGGGAGGGAGAGCAAACACTCACTTTTTCCAACTCTGAGAATATGAAGCTGGAAACTGAACTGTGCAGAGAGGAGAACGAGGGAGGAGAACCAGGGAGGAGGTGAAGCCAGGTCACACGAGAACAGAAAGTGAACTGATCCAGATTCAGATCATCAGTGTGACGAGGAAACGAGCGGTCGGTCACGTGACTCATTTTCCTGAGGTTGTGTTAAACTGGCGGTTTTGGTGAGGAGGGCGGGGCTACTTAGGTTTCTATTCTCAGTAATGTCACACTGTAAAAAAACGAGGAGGTAGAAGTTCACACATCCGTTACTCCTGTTGTAGTACAGATACTTGTGTTTAAGTACAAGTACTTTTAACCTCTTTACTGCTGCATCAGTGAAACCTTTCCCTCTGAAGTAATTTCTATCGACTGTATCTGAGACTTCTATTTAGTTTAAAGATGATTTTCTTTCTTCCAGCTTGTTTCTCTTCATCACAGAGAGACGCTCCTCTTCATCACAGAGAGACGCTCCTCTTCATCACAGAGAGACGCTCCTCTTCATCACAGAGAGACGCTCCTCTTCATCACAGAGAGACGCTCCTCTTCATCACAGAGAGACGCTCCTCCTCGTCACAGAGAGACGCTCCTCTTCATCACAGAGAGACGCTCCTCTTCATCACAGAGAGACGCTCCTCTTCATCACAGAGAGACGCTCCTCCTCATCACAGCGAGACGCTCCTCTTCATCACAGAGAGACGCTCCTCCTCATCACAGAGAGACGCTCCTCTTCATCACAGAGAGAAGCTCCTCTTCATCACAGAGAGACGCTCCTCCTCATCACAGAGAGACGCTCCTCCTCATCACAGAGAGACGCTCCTCTTCATCACAGAGAGACGCTCCTCTTCATCACAGAGAGACGCTCCTCCTCATCACAGAGAGACGCTCCTCTTCATCACAGAGAGACGCTCCTCCTCATCACAGAGAGACGCTCCTCTTCATCACAGAGAGAAGCTCCTCTTCATCACAGAGAGACGCTCCTCTTCATCACAGAGAGACGCTCCTCCTCATCACAGAGAGACGCTCCTCTTCATCACAGAGAGACGCTCCTCTTCGATCTGTCTGAACGAGTCACATCAGAGAGTCGTCCTCTCTGTGTCTGTCTTCATGTTGGGACGGTGACGCTCGATGATGCAAATTGAAAAATGAAACCGATGTTTCTTCTCAAGTAGAACAAAAGTATCGAGGAACAGAAAGTTCAGATAAAGTGTAAAAATAAAAGACAAAGAAAAGAAAAACGAAACCAACACGTCTACACAGCCGTTACCATGGCAACAGTCCTGACACCGACACAGGGAAACAAACCGTTGATTCACTTTAGATCTATTCAAAAGAAAAACTTACTGTAAAAATAAAAGTGGATCTGACTCAGTATGTTTTTACAGTGTGACTCACGTTCTCCTGCAGACACGCCTCCAGCGAGGCGTTGGTGGCGTTCAGGCGTCCCAGCAGCAGCAGGTGGTCGGCCGTGAGGCGAGCCTGCCGCTCCCTCTCCTCCTCCACCTTCTCCTCCAGCGCCACCCGGTCCTGCCCCCACACCACCTTGGCGCCCTCCAGCTTCTCCCTGGTGTCCTGCAGCTCGAGCCGACACTGAGCCGAGCTCTTCAGGTCCGGAGACGTCGCCCACACCACGATGACGACCAGGGACACGATGGACCACAGCGCCAGCAGGGCGATGGCCACATTCTTGGCCTTCTGGGAGGACTTGGAGGGGGCCGCCATGAGGGGGAGAGCTGAGAGGGAGGAGGACGATGAAGACCGTGAAGATGATGAAGATGATGAAGACGATGAAGACGCTAAAGACACTGAAGACGAGCTGCTGCTCTCAAACTCTCAGGATGGAGTGAGCTGGACTTTCCCTTCAGTTGAGTTCAGGAGGGAGAGGCTCCTCCAGCCACACCCCCTGCCCCACCCCCTGCTCCACCTCCCAAAACCTCCCCTGTCTCCTCCTCCTCCTCCCCTTCCTCCTCCCCCCCTCCTCCTCATGTTAGTGTTGAGAAGACGAGAGAGAAACTCTAACATGGTGTGTGTGTTCTGAAGACACTTCAAAGCATTTGTGAGGACATTCTGTGTGGTCCTCACTTCTTCAGAGGACTGTTTGGGTTAGAGTTCAGGTTTAAGTTAAATTAAAGTTTAGGTTTAAGTTAAATTAGAGTTCAGGTTTAAGTTAAATTAGAGTTTAGGTTCAAGTTAAATTAGAGTTCAGGTTTAAGTTAAATTAAAGTTTTGGTTTAAGTTAAATTAGAGTTTAGGTTCAAGTTAAATTAGAGTTCAGGTTTAAGTTTAATTAAAGTTTAGGTTTAAGTTAGAGTTCAGGTTTAAGTTAAATTAGAGTTCAGGTTTAAGTTTAATTAGAGTTTAGGTTCAAGTTAAATTAGAGTTCAGGTTTAAGTTAAATTAAAGTTTAGGTTTAAGTTAAATTAGAGTTCAGGTTTAAGTTAAATTAGAGTTCAGGTTTAAGTTAAATTAGAGTTCAGGTTTAAGTTAGAGTTCAGGTTTAAGTCAAATTAGAGTTCAGGTTTAAGTTTAATTAGAGTTAAAGTTAAGGTTAAGGTAAGGGGGTAAGAAGGTGTGTGTGGGTGTATCTCTTCAGCTGAAAGGAAGTGATGACCTCATTTCCTCCAGACACAGGAAGTGCTGTGAAGTCAGATGAGTTCACAGACGGCCATTAAGCATTAGCTTCAGGCTCTAACATCAGATCAGAATCAGTGCTGACAGGAGGCAGCGCCACCATGAGGCTGGAACACATCATCACATCCTCCACACGGACCTCAGAGCAGTGGTTCAGCTGCATCACAGCGCCCCCTGCTGACAGGTTACTGCAGCTCAGTATCACCTAAAATAAAACACTTCATTATAGATTCATTATAGATTGATGATGATGATGAAGATGATGATGATGATGATGATGAAGATGATGAAGATGATGATGATGAAGATGAAGATGAAGATGATGATGATGATGATGATGATGATGATGATGATGAAGATGATGATGATGAAGTTGATGTTGATGATGATGAAGATGAATATGAAGATGAAGATGAAGATGATGACGATGAAGTTGATGTTGATGATGATGATGAAGATGAAGATGAAGATGAAGATGAAGATGATGAAGTTGACAGGCAAGCTCCTTCAAATTAAAACGTCCTGTCATCAGTCTGTGCTGAGACAAACAAACTGAAGTGAACTTGATATTATTGATTATTGATTATTAATCTGCACTGATCGATTCAGCGGATGTTGAGTTTACAGGAAACTATCAACAGAAACAGGAATTTATGAATTTATTAGTAAATTGAATATAACATCTGTTGATTGCGGCAGAACGTTACTTGTTCTATTTTATGACACATGACACACGGAGCTTCTCTTTCCAGCTTCTCCTTCCTCTTCTCCATCCCTATCCCCCTTCCCCGGAATCCCTTTGCTTCATCACCCGCAGATCCAGGGCCTCTGTGGCTGCACCATGGATTGCAGTTTGTGGATCGTGCACCGGGGGTTGCGGTGTTGGATCCAGTGTGGCGGATTCTGAGTCATGTGGGCTGATCGTGGTGCTGGTGGCGGACCCTGTGTCACGTTGGCATTGGGTACAGGAGATGGACCAGGACCGCGGTGGTGCTAGAGACTTTGATTATTGATGATGTTCTCCTACACGTGGCATCTATTGCACTTCTGTTCCGTCCTGGGAGACGGGTCCTCACATGTGTCTCTGAGGTTTCTATGTATTTGTACCTGTTAAAAGGTTTTTAGTAGTTTGTCCTGACTCTTGCTGAGGGTGAAGGACAGAGGATGTCTCACCATGTTGAAGCTCTATGAGACGGATTGTAATTTGTGAATATGGGCTATACAAATAAAATTCGATTGATTTATTGATTGATTGATCGATTGATTGATTGACTCTTTAAACAACATTTTATTTCACGTTTACATTTTCGTTTTCTACAAACTGTATTAATACTGTTCATCAGTATAAACACGTGTGAACAGCCTCAGTGGAAAGTGTCTGGTTCCAGCAGTTGAATCAGTTTCCTGTTTTTCTGTTTTTCTCAGACTCAGTCAATCCACAGGAGGATCCGTTTCTGTCCCACATGAAAAACTGACTGATGCTGAAGAGACAAACTCACTGAGCAGGTAAAGGCTTTTATTTATTCAAAGTAAAAACAACTGATGATCAAACCTTTAATATATAAATTCTTCTAAATACAGTAAATATAATCAAGACTTTAAACGAAATACAATATATCGTCTTTTAAAGAATATTACGTGATTCAAACTGATCTTAACCATCATTGTGAAGATTTCTATTTAGGATTAAATCACAATCAGTTTAATTCAAGGTACAAATACACATCAAAACAAATATAATACAAATTATATTGAGGTTAAAGAATAAGATGATTTCCTAAGAAGATATTATTTAGATAGAAAACCTGAATTTAAAAGAGATAAAGTCATCCATACAAGTGACTATTTATAATAAAAATAAAAAGATTGTAAACTTGGTGGTTTTAATTAATCTTTGACAGAATAATAATGCCAAGACCTCATGATGATGGATTAATCAACACTAGAGGGCGCCATTCTAAAACCATCTCAGATCTGGTAGATTATAGATTTGTTAAAACTTTATAACAATTTTTTTTATTCTAAATTAAATGTCTGAATTTAATTGTATTCAACAACAAATTCAGTTTTTTATGAATAAGATATTTATGTGCTTTTAACATAACTGTGATGACGTCATCATCATCATCACTTGAGTAAACGTTTAATTTTCATTTTGATCAGGATGAACTCGTCGCTGACCTTCATCTTCATCATCATCATCCTGAGGTGAGACACAACAAAGTTTGTGTTTGTGTAGTTCTCTGTGTGTGTGTGTGTGTTTGTGTGTTTGTGAAGTTGTCTCTGTGTGTGTCTGTTAGTGTGTGGTTCTGTGTGCGTGTGGTTCTGTCTGTGTGTTGATCTGTGTGGGTGCATTTGTGGTTCTCTATGTATGTGTTTGTGGTTCTGTGTGTGTGGTTCTGTGTATGTGTGTGTGTGTGTGTTGATCTGTATGGGTGTATGTGTGGTTGCCGGAGAGGCGGTGGTCTAGTGGCAGAAACTTGGACTATGGGCAGAGAAGGTCTCTGGTTCGACTCCACGGAGAGACAACAAAAGACGAACCTGGATTGATCTGTCCAAAAATCCAAGAGTCTCCCTACCCTGTCTAGTGCCCCTGAGCAAGGCACCTTACTCCCCCAACATCTGCTCCCCGGGCGCCGTACATGGTCGCTCACTGCTCAGTGTGTCCTGAACCAGATGGGTTAAAAGCAGAGGATAAATTTACCTACCTGCATGTGTCTGGGACAAATAAATGCATCTTATTCTTAATCTTGTCTATGTATGTGTGTGTGTGTGTGTGTTGATCTGTGTGGGTGTATGTGTGGTTGTCTATGTATGTGTGTGTGGTTGTGTGTATGATGCTCTGTCTGTGTTCTTCAGTGGAGGAACTCAGCTGTCGTTTCTCTACAATGAACAATCATGTGACTGTGAGGAAGATCATCATCATCATCATCATCATCACATCACTGCAGGTTTGATTCCTTTTCTAAATCTTTGTCTGAAGATATTTGAAATGTTTGTGAGGACGGAGCTGAAACACTTGAACGAATGAATGGATTGAAAATCACTTTCTATGTATAGATATACGAATCTTGTTGCTCTAGATGATGACATCATCTACAGCCAGAGTCTGTTGATCAAGGGGTGGAGCTGTGGTGTTGAGGTCCCGCCCATACTCATCCTCGACCAATCCAGAGTCAGTCTCGGCTGTCGTTCATGACAGAAACATCTTTACAAACATTTGCTTAGTCTACTTAGATTTTTTTGTTCGGTTCATGTCCCATCTGCTAACATGGAGGTTTATACCTATACTGCCGCCGGCCACCAGGGGACGATAGAGATGATTTAGCTTCCGTGTTTTAGAGCCACATTCTGTGGGTCAAACATTCTCTCAGAGTCGATCTTCTTCGTCCTCAGCTCCTTTCATTCAGATCTTCAGTTTCTCGGCGTCTCAGTATGCAGGACGCCACCTCCTGATCTGTCTTGTCTCTGGACTGAGATCACCTCCGCATGACGTCCTGTGGTGGGTCGACGACACCTTGGGGACATCAGCTAGCACGTCTCTGTCAGAGGAGGAGGGCGGAGCCTACCGTGCCACCTCAGTGTGGGAGGTGCCGGCAGCCGACTGGAGGAGCGAGTCTGTGTTTTGTTGTGGGACGGTCCAGGAGGGACGGGTCTACAGACGGAGACTGTGTCCACAGGACCGACATGGATCAGACAGTCTGGTATAATTTAGTATGAGGTTTCAGATGGCGCCCCCTACTGACTCAATACTGAGTCCAGTGTCTAAACTTGTGATGATTTAAATAAACATTGTTTAGACCGATGTCCTCTGAGCGTTGTGTTCCTATTCGTTGGACCAGGTCACCTGTGCGAGTAAATATACAGAGGATCCTAAAATATGTTATGTTATTTATTATATTGATAATAAAGTCAGCCTTGGAGATTACGTTACACTGTAAAAAGTTTAAACTTCAAATTAGTGATTTTTCTCCAGTTGTTTTAACTCATGAAACAGGAATAAACTAAAGTTCATTTGAGTGAAGTGAACTTTAGTTGTTGGATGTTTTATGTTGGTTGGATGTTGGAAATGGTTGGATGTGTGATTGTATGTTTGGTTGGATGTGTTCGGCTGGATGTGGTTGGATGTTGAGCTAACCCTGGTGGATAAGATGAAGTGAAACTGAACTCAGATCAGTTCAACCTGCTTTAATCTGATTGGATCAACAAAATTAAATAATACATGCAATGACAGTTTATAGGTCATCCTTCAAAATAAAAGAGCTACAGGTTTCATCCTTCAAAATAAAAGAGCTACAGGTTTCTCAAACACAAGACGATACGTTTACAGGCAAGGCCCCGCCCACCCCAACCACGCCCCCACAGGCAGATTAATATAAGTAAAATATTCATGTTTGTACAGAAGAGTAAAGATTCGCCCGAGTTTCTCACCTGAGGAACACACACCTCTGTCAGAGCTCCTCGACCAATCAGAGCCCCTCAGCCTCAGGTCAGAGGTCGAGAGCTTTGTGTGTTCACTTCCTCTTTAAAGGGACCAACATGTTTGTACGGTGGCTGAGACAGAACAACACACAGCGATCACCACCACAGCTCGACAGCTCCGCCCCCTTAAACTGGTTCAAACTGGTGTAAACTGGTGTTAACTGGTCTTGTTTCAGTCTGAACAGAAACTGGGACTTTAGTTAACGATGACGCAGACGTTCTCTTCCTGATTGGTTCTGATCAGTCACATGACTCGACTAAGCTTCGCTGTGCAGGTTGAAGTGTCCCAGCCACCGTTGGTTTGTTTCCTCTATTGGAAGCCCCTGTAGAAAAAGAGGTAGAACGTGTGGTTTCAGATCAGATGAGAAGTTTGAATCTGTAATGTTGGAATCACACTGAACGAGTCTCAGTCCTTTTCAAACCAGCTCTGTACAAACACCAGGTTTCAATAGAAGCTCACGAACACAACATGTCACTGAGGCTAAAACTACGACATCTACTCAGTCAACAAGAGTAGAAAGGATAAAAAAGTCCAAGTCGATTTTTCTCTGTGAAAAGCAGAAATCTGTTATTTTCACACTCATGCTCCGAACAGAGACAAGAAGAAGGAGGAGGAGGAGAAGAAGAGGAAGAAGAAGAAGAAGAAGAAGAAGAAGAAGAAGAAGAAGAAGAAGAAGAAGAAGAAGAAGAAGAAGAAGAAGAAGAAGAAGAAGAAGCTCTCACTCCTTCATATCACTGTCCACATTTTCCATGTTAATAAAGTTTAATAAAATACAATCACTCATCTCCGTCATGAACGTCTGAGGAAGAATTCATCTTCTGAACCAGAAGAAGAAGAAGAAGAAGAACTCGGACTCGTTCACACCTGGTTGGCTTCAGAGCTTCTGGACTTGAGCATCAGGTGTGAACGGTTCTTCAGAGCAGAGGAGGAGTTCTGGGTCTGGATCAAACTGAACCAGGTTCTGTTGGTTTGCAGTGGAAACACTTTGTTGGACAGTTTGGACTTTTGGACCAATCACAGGAAGTAGAGACAGAATGAAACAGTAGAAGAAGAAGAGGAAGCAGCTGCAGTCTTCACCTCCGACAATATAATGTTTGAACCACGAGGACGTTCGTTTGGTGCATTTGAACTAGTGGAGTACTGTAGTACTGTGGAGTACTGGGGAGTACTGGGCGAGGGGTAGAGCGGTCGTCCTCCAACCAGAAGATTCAATCCCCAATCGTCCCCATCTGCATGCCGAAGTGTCCTTGGGCAAAATGCTGATCCCCAACTGCCCGTCATAGAACAAGAAGTGCTGCTAATTGATGCTCTGTTTGAATGTGTGTGTGAATGGATAACTACTGTCAAGACATTGAGTGTCATCAAGGCTAGAAAAGTGTTTATAAATACAAACCATTTAACATTCAGAGTACTCTGGAGTACTGTAGTACTGTGGAGTACTGCGCCTGGAGGGGCTGATGCTGCTAGTCACACCATCATGATGTTACCATGGCAAACAGATGAAGCTTCACTCCTTTCCTCCATTCAAACAGAAAGACTACCCCCCCCACCCCCAGCTGACAACAGGAACATGTCAGACGCTGTCAGACGAACCATCAGAGTCGAGTACAGGTAGGCTCCGCCCACGCAGGTGATGACGACAGGATGTTCGTTCTTTAGTCTCTAAGTTACAACGTGAAACCAGAACAGATCAAAGGAAACATGGATCAAAGACATGAGGCTTCAGATCTCAGATCAGAACCTGAGATCTGCTCCCAGCAACATAACGTTATGAACCTGAGTTAACAGGAAGTGGATTCCACACGTCTCCAGAACCGTTCACTTCACTGGTTCACATTCAGTTGTTAAACGTTTCTTAATTTGGTAAGAACCAAACTCCGAGACTTAGTTTGATCTGAGCCTGAAGAGTCTGAGGGTCTCATGTTCATGATGATGTGCTCATGTCGTATGGTTCAACCCGTGAGTTTACGTAACCAGCCTCCGTCTTCTTACATTTTGTGGCAATTGTTATTAATGGAAGATAAACCACCAATAAAATCCAACATTTACAATATAATTATATGTTCAGAGACAAATTTAAATCTCTTGACTCAATCAGCAATGTTTTACACATAACTGGAAAATTATCATTTATGATAATATCACAACTGTATTCAACAAGAGGTCAGAGTTTAGCAGAAAAGTTTCCTTACTATTGATATGATGTGAGCAGTCTATGTGAATGCTGCCCTCTGGTGGTTGTCACCGCCACAGAAACAGAGACTATGAACACTGACTCGTTTCCATGGAAGTTCACTTTTCATTGATAACAAAATGACATTTTGTAAAGTTTCTTGATTTTCATTTGGCTTTGACTCTTCTCCGGGTCAATGAGTCATTTTTGATTTCCTGCAGCGTGTTAGCCCTAAACCTAAAAGGAAGGTCATTTTAGCATCCATGTTGCTGTTGCCTAGCAGCATTCTGCTCATACTTGACCACTCCCACTAACGTTAACACTACTTCTCACGTCATAACCACGAGAAACCGGGTTTCACCCGAAGGCTGCGTTTAGAGGATGTTTGGGAGGTTTCCGGTTCAGTTAGCCTTTAGCCTCAGCAGCTCCTGTTAGCTTAGTTTGTGACGTGTGCTAGCTGCTCTGGGGTTTTTCTTACCACAGTAAAACAAACAGCTCGTATGATTCCTGACTCCTGAAACTGGACAAACCTCGAAAAACCAGCAGCTCAACCGCAGGTAGAAAACAACTGTGAGGGTATAGCTGTTAGCATGTTAGCAACAGCTGATGGCGTAGCTTTGGAAGAGGTGGCTACAGGAAAAATGTTTTAAATGAATGACGTTGGAACCTCATGATTGTTGTGATAGTATGAAACTGGGGCCACTCTGTCAGGTGATCACTGGCCGTGGGGCATCTTACTGACTGGTTCCACCACTGGCGTGAAGCCATTGGTGAGGCTGCCGGGACTCGAGGGCGTGGCCTCAACTCTGGAGGTGGGCTCTACCATGGAGCAGCTCTTTTGCGGCAGTCGGGGTTGGACCAGCACAGTTTTAGGACAGACGGACGCCTGCCGCAGCCCGTCAGCCCGCAGCGGCGGCCTAGTGGGGGGGGCCTCAGTGGCCGTGACATCAGAGCTGGGGGGTTTGAGAACACGTGGAGACGAGGGGCTACGAGCACTTTTGTCGGTGGGCTGTGATTCGGCGTCTTGTGGCTGTTGATCTGAGGGCGGGGCTTCATGGTCTGAAGGGGCGCCGTCTGTGGAATCAGAAGGCTGGTCCTGCTGCATGCTGCTCTGCCTTGAAGCCCCTGAGCCTGGAATCTCACAGCTGTCGGTACGACGCCGCGTTCCCTCGTGCATGCGGCTGGTGGCTACGACGGCCTTCATGGCAGCCTGTCCACACACAAACAGTAATCATCTGGTTTATGAGGTTGTTGGTGGTTTTACTGTTTGGTTTCTAACTCTTCTAATGGAACTGACTCAGTGGACAACAAACAGAAACTGGTGGATTTGATGTGTTGTATGAACTTTGACCTCTAGATATGGTCGTCTCACCTTGAGCTTACGCCGAGCATTGAACTCCTGTAGTTTCCTCTGAGTGGTGTCCATGTGTGAGAAGCGGGCGGCCTTCCCCAGCACCCAGGGATGGTGCAGAGCCTCCCGGACACTGAGGCGCTTGTGAGGGTCCAGAACGATCAGCTTGCTCACCTGATAAGTGCAGATTGAGTCTCAAATCAATATAAACTAAAAGGTTCTGACGTCATTACAGACAAGCTCTGGTCCACTAATGTCTCAAGTCACTCCAGAAATGTTTAGTTTGAATTCTTTACAAGTTCATGTCCAGGACCACACTATTTAACCAACAATGTTAAATCACAAGTTGTTCCAAACGTGTCCAGGACTCGTCTAGTACAAGTTCATGTCAGGTCAGAGGTTGTTCCAAAAATAATCAGAAGAACCAGATCAAGTTCTGATTCAAGTTCAATTCAAGTTCAATCAAGGCAAGTCTCAAGTTGGTCCAAATAGAATCCAAGTCCCTGCTGAACCAGGTCTGAAATCCTTCTGAAACATGGTCTCACATCAGGTCTCGGGTCACTGAGATAAGACCAAAGATTTGGATTCAAAGAATCAGTATGAAGCTCACATCATTTACACAAGTCTGAGTCGTTTGAGACAAATTAAGTATCAAGTCGCTCCAGCGACGTCCAAGTCATCTCGAGTCCTTTCACAAAAATCTAAAGCCGTTTCCAGACACTGTAGTGGGAACTTTCTCCTGAGTTTGAGTTTCTCTGGAGACATTCATCCAGGAAACGTAGAAATTCTGCTGTGGAAAGATCCGTGTTTTTGTTTTCAGCTCATCCACAACTATTTGTATTCTTTCAGTTTCACGTCCGTCACGTGTTAGAAAACTCCCCGGCACGTCCACTCGTCCCCTGACGTGTTCTCACATTGACTCGTTCAGACATTATCCTGAGTTTGTACTTGGGTTAGGGTTAACCCTTACCTGGAGGAAGAAACTGCAGAGAAGGTCTGCAGATGACTCCACCAGAGAAGCTCAGGACTTTACCCAGAGTTCAGTGCAGGTCTGAAAGCAGCTTATGTCATGTCTGAAGTCTTTTAAGACCGGCACCAGTCAAGTCCAAGGGCACATCAAGTCTCAAGTATATCTAGATTCTAGACAAATGTAATTTAAAGGAAGAGGAGGCAGGACACACTGGTGTCCCTCAAAACACTGGTGATCATGAGAGGAAAAATGTGAGGATAACTTATGTCCAATAATAATGACGTGAAGAATGGGCTGGTCAGAAAATGGGTTCAGGTTCATTGGAATACTTTTTTTTTCTCCATTTTTCCACATGACATTAGTTTTGCACATAGGTTTTCCTCAAATTCTTTGAAGCGTAGTTGAAGTTTCCAAATCGAATCACCTCAGACCTGGATGTAACAGTCGCACGTTATTAACCTTCATCAACTAAGAATGCATGTGTGTCCTGGACGAAGGCGGTAGGTGACTAAAGTTAGAAAACATGTGTTAAACATATGTAATATTTTGGCTAAGACACATCTTGGACTATTGAGTGAGATAAGATGCGTTAAACTTCATGTTGAGATGAAACTCACCAGGTCCTTTGCATTGAGGGAAACCTCGTCCCACCACGGAGACACAAACTCGTAGTCACAGTTGAGGATTCTGCTGTACATGTACTGATCGCCCCTCGGGTCGAAGAAGGGCTCGAACCCACACAGTCTGTAGACAGGAAGTTTAGATTATCTAAGTACTTAGAATATCTCTCACATGGTTATCGCACCACTGTACATCCGGAAGGATATGGAAAAAAAACAATATTTACACAAAGGTCAATTTCTATTTAACGCCAACAACCATAGTTTTATGGTGATGGGGGCGGAGCCAAAAAACACTGATTTAAATCTGGAGTGAGACATGTTTGACTCGATTCAGATTCAGTTAAAAGCTTCAGTGACGGAGGTTAAACATGTTTTTAACACGTGTGTGTGTGTGTGCTCTTGTAAAGCGATCAGTTTGAATAAACAACCTACAGAGTGAGGACATTTCAATCCACTTTAATGGACTGTTAGGGGTTAAGACTTGGTTTTAGGTTTAGGCATTTAGTTTGGATGTTAGGGTGGGGGGCTAGGGAATGCATTATACCAATAAGTGTCCTCACTAAGAAGCTGTAAACCATGTGTGTGTGTGTCTGTGAGTGTGTATGTGTATGGGGGGGTCTGTCTATGTGTCTGTCTGTCTGTCTGTCTGTCTGTGTGTGTGTGTGATTGTGTGTGTGTGTGTGTGTGTGTGTTTGTGTGTGTGTGTGTGTGATTGTGTGTGTGTGTGTGTGTGTGTGTGTGTGTCTGACTCACAGGATGTAGAGGATGACGCCCACTGACCACATGTCCACTTCAGGTCCGTAGGCGTTTCCCCTCAGAATCTCTGGAGCTGAAGACGGAGCAGAGGGACGGAACTGAGAAATCCCACAGAGCAGCACCTGCCTGAACGCAACACTGCCTGATACCACATGACTACTACTGATCTAGTACTAATACTACACCATATACTACATCTGGTACTGATACTACACCATCTACTACATGTACAACTGATAATACACCATCTGCATGTATTACTGTGTGTACTGTCAATGGTGGAGCACTAACCGCAGTATCCCGGGGTACCACAGACCGTCTTCATGGTGACTTGGTCATCAATGATTTTGGAGAGACCAAAGTCGGCTGAGAGAGGAAGAGAAAGTTCAATTGTCAGATCTGAACGAGTAATAACGAGTCATGATAACTACTCTGTCATCGGTTCTAACAAGTTCCTGAGTTCTGCTCCTTTTCCTTCTCAAGTCCGAAGAAACCAGGACGCTGCTGAGTTGTGACAGTGACGGTGAAACCAAACTGCAAATGGCTCTCGTCATATTTGCGAAGCTTTGTCTTCTTCGCATCGGTTGCGTGACTTTTACGAATCAGAAACTTGTCCATAGTTGTGTTTGTTTGCTGATACAGTGTGTGTGATGTTAATAAAGTTCTAATTGCAACGTCGTGGTCTTGTGAGTGTGTTTGTACGTGTGGCTGTGAGCGACTTGCACACGAATAATGAATAAGGCTGTGCTAGGCAATGGTTCCTAACAAAACGAACAGTACACAATGTAGACAGGGACCGCACAGAAACGTATTCAAGTGCTGGTGATTTATTTGTTGCTACACGTTGATGATTGAAGATGTAAAGGTCGGTGTGAAGGAGAAACGGGCTAGCTGCAGTTGGAAGACGTTAGCTAGCTAGAGGGCTAGCTCTTTGGGCTATGAGCTTTCTAAAAAGACTGTGGAGCAAATTACTCCTTAGATTAGGCTACGAATAGGCCTGCTGCAAGTGCAGGACGGTTTTACTAAGGAAGGAGTGAGTCTTTAAAAAGACTGTTTATTAAGCAATGAATATCTGAATGATAGAGGAAACAAGAGCAATCACACAAGCTCTGCAGGATGTCGTCTCAGTGAGGGTGAGCGCTGACCAGCTGCAGTTACTTTGATCCTCGGACGCGTACGTGCAACTCGCGTTCGAATGATAACACTCCTCTTTCGATTGGTGGATCAGGAACGAGACAGTATTTGATTGGCTTGTGTCAGTCCAGACCCTAGCATTTCACCACTGAGGGAGCTTCACTAACCAGTGACCGTCTGTGACATCACGCCCCCTCTGGAGAGTGTCCGCACCCCCCCCAGGGGGGCGCACCCCCCACTTCGAGAACCCCTGCTTCAGACGGTCCTCACCTATCTTGAGCGGAGCGTCCAGTGACAGGTCGGCATACAGCAGGTTCTCTGGTTTCAGGTCACGGTGCACCACGCCATGTTCATGTAAATACTGAAACACAAATACACAATGTCACTGAACTACACATTGAGCACTAACAGCGCCTCCTGCAGGAGATACAGCTCCAAGTAACAGATCAGACAGGAACAAAGAGCCTTCAGGTGATGGTGGTGATGGGGGGGGGGGGGGGGTCTATGGAGGATCTGGCAGCACGGACTTAACCACATAACAAAACTGAAGTGACGATTGTTCTCTTCCTGCCCCCTGTAGCCTCGCCCCCTGATCTTATATCAGCTGGTGCTAAAGTTTAGCTAATTTCTCTAAAAACCTTGGATCCAAATATATGAGGTCCGTTCAAATATAACAATTTAAAAATGTGACTTCAAACTGATGAGTTACTGTTGAGGATTCAACCAGATCCATGTTAACACAACAGGTCCACGTGGAGGGACACAACCCAGATCCATGTTAACACCACAGGTCCACGTGGAGGGACACGACCCAGATCCATGATAACACAACAGGTCCACGTGGGAGGGACACGACCCAGATCCATGATAACACAACAGGTCCACGTGGGGGGACACAACCCAGATCCATGATAACACAACAGGTCCACGTGGAGGGACACAACCCAGATCCATGTTAACACCACAGGTCCACGTGGAGGGACACGACCCAGATCCATGATAACACAACAGGTCCACGTGGGAGGGACACGACCCAGATCCATGATAACACAACAGGTCCACGTGGGGGGACACAACCCAGATCCATGATAACACAACAGGTCCACGTGGAGGGACACGACCCAGATCCATGTTAACATAACGGGTCCACGTGGGGGGACACAACCCAGATCCATGATAACACAACAGGTCCACGTGGAGGGACACGACCCAGATCCATGTTAACATAACGGGTCCACGTTTAAAACAATGTAGATGTGTTCAGGGTCTGCAGGATGTTTCGGTGATGCAGATTAATGCCACACAGATAAACAGGCGCATGTTTTTCTGCATGTTAAATGTAGGTCAGTGTGTGTGTGTGTGTGTGTGTGTGTGTTAATCCACTGGTTTTAATCTGTTCAGCAGGAAGATGGAAGCAGCTGTTACATAAGAAACCTGCAGCTGCTAAACAGTGCTGCCATGAGCAACAACAGTACTGACAACAACACCTTCAACTACAACCACTACGTTAACCACAACAACACTAGTAACCACAACAACACATGTAACTACAACAACACCTTCAACTACAACCACTACGTTAACTACAACAACACTAGTAACCACAACAACACATGTAACTACAACAACACCTGCAACTACAACCACTACGTTAACTACAACAACACTAGTAACCACAACAACACCTGTAACTACAACAACACCTGTAACTACAACAACACCTGTAACTACAACAACACCTTCAAGTACAACAACTACTGTTACTACAACAACACCTGCAACTTCAACAACTACGTTAACCACAACAACACTAGTAAACACAATAACACATGTAACTACAACAACACCTGCAACTACAACCACTACGTTAACTACAACAACACTAGTAACCACAACAACACATGTAACTACAACAACACCTGTAACTACAACAACACCTGCAACTACAACCACTACGTTAACTACAACAACACTAGTAACCACAACAACACATGTAACTACAACAACACCTGTTACTACAACAACACCTTCAACTACAACAACTACTGTTACTACAACAACACCTGTAACTACAACAACACCTGTAACTACAACAACTACTGTTACTACAACAACACCTGTAACTACAACAACTACGTTAGCTACAACAACACTAGTAACCACAACA
This sequence comes from Platichthys flesus, assembly GCF_949316205.1. Taxonomy (NCBI): domain Eukaryota; kingdom Metazoa; phylum Chordata; class Actinopteri; order Pleuronectiformes; family Pleuronectidae; genus Platichthys; species Platichthys flesus. The sequence continues at coordinate 247,060 of NC_084953.1, read as the reverse complement.
ACACATGTAACTACAACAACACCTGTAACTACAACAACACCTGTAACTACAACAACTACTGTTACTACAACAACACCTTTAACTACAACAACACCTGCAGCTACAACAACACTAGTAACTAGAACAACACATGTAACTACAACAACAACAACACCTGTAACTACAACAACACCTGTAACTACAACAACTACTGTTACTACAACAACACCTGTAACTATAAGAACTGTTACTTCAACAACACCTGTAACTACAACAACTACTGTTACTACAACAACACCTGTTACTACAACAACTACTGTTACTACAACAACACATGTAACTACAACAACACTAGTAACTAGAACAACACATGTAACTACAACAACAACAACACCTGTAACTACAACAACACCTGTAACTACAACAACTACTGTAACTACAACAACATCTGTAACTACAACTACTGTAACTACAACAACTACTGTTACTTCAACAACACCTGTAACTACAACAACACCTGTAACTACAACAACTACTGTTACCACAACAACACATGTAACTACAACAACACTGGTAACTATAACAACTGTTACTACAACAACACCTGTAACTATAACAACACCTGTAACTATAACAACACATGTAACTTTAACAACACATGTAACTACAACAACTACTGTTACTACAACAACAACTGTAACTATAACAACTGTTACTACAACAACACCTGTAACTATAACAACACCTGTAACTATAACAACACATGTAACTATAACAACACATGTAACTACAACAACTACTGTTACTACAACAACACCTGTAACTATAACAACTGTTACTACAACAACATATGTCACTACAACAACACGTGTAACTACGACAACACCTATAAGTAAAGTAGCTAAACCATAAACATCTTATTCACAGTTGTCAGCATCGTTGTATATTTTTGAGTAGTGATATTATTGTTTTCCTGTCTCAGAGAAGAAACAGTGAATGAATTATCTTACCGCCACAGCCTCCAGGATTTGTTTGATGACGTGAGCAGCGTCTCTCTCGCTGTAGTAACCTCTTTCCACGATCCTGCAAATAAACATAATGTTCAAATATCACATGATGTCTGCGTGTACAAAATACTTCAATGGGACAGTGTAGAAATACTCTGTTTGTCACCAGTCTCTATTTAGAGTCTATGGCGGGCCGACTCAAATGGTGGCCCAGAAGCCACCAACCCCGAGTGGCCCAACCAGACAAGCAGAGAATAACAGAGGAAGACATGTTCAGCCTTCAGAAGCTAACCCTAACCCTAACCCTTACCCTAAACCTAAACCTAACCCTAACCCTAAACCCTACCCTTACCCTAACCCTTACCCTAACCCTAACCCTAACCCTTACCCTAACCCTAATCCTTACCCAGTCACGATCTGTTCTAGACTCCACGTAGCCTAGCAGCATTCAGCCCAGAACGCAGCATGTTGTTGTGAAGATGTGTCGGCTAGTGGTGATGTTGTTCCTGTGATACCACCTCTAGAAACATGTCTGTCTCAATGCCTGACAAATACTTGCTTTTGTGTGTGTGTGTATGTGTTTGTGTGTGTGTGGGCGCACCTGTCAAACAGCTCTCCTCCAGTCACGAGCTCCAGAACCAGAGCGATGTCAGTGTCCGTCTCAAAGATCTCCTTCAGCTGGATCTGATCCAGAATCAGACATTAACAATAACACACCTGATCCGGGATCAGTGGGTTCGAATGGAGAACAGCTTCTAAACCCCACTCCCACAATGACATCTGAACCCACTGATGACATCACACTGACCCACTTCCTGCTTCACTGATGACATCACACACATACACAGTTTCCAGACACATACAACAAACAGCAGCGAAACACACGATACTCACGATGTTTGGATGCGTCAGACGCAGCAAGACGCCAATCTCTGTACGAACTATTTTCTTGTCAATCTGAAGCAGAAGAAACAAAGTCAGCAGGAACTTCAGAACCTGTTTGACCCCTGACCCCTGGTGGAGGATGACTGACCGTTTTCTTGAGGACTTTGACGGCGTAGAGTTTCTGAGTCTGTTTCTCTTCACAGCGATAAACGATGGACGTGGCTCCTCTGCAGGAAACACAAAACAACGAGCACCGAGTGGATCGTGAATGCAGCACGGACACAGAACATGTGACATCATGACGTCATTCACACTGTACGGTGACATGATTGATTCGTCTAAATAAGATGTCAAAAGTGTCTCCAATCTGCTGCATTACTTTACTATTATGATGTCATAGTGACATCATAATGACATCCTTCCTACCATGTGACCTTCTGATTGTGTCCATCATCGTACAGGATGCAAAGGTTTTGTTGTGTATGATGTCACTGATCACATGACATCATATAATGAAGAAGAGTTCTCTTATTCTTATTCAGTTTGAGACAAATTTATAATCCTGCAAACGTAACAACACATCGGTTTGTTTCAATCACTAAAAGCTGTGTGTGTGTCTGTTTGTGTGTTTCAGCTGATCGACATATTAGATCACAGCTGAGTGTGTGTGCGACAGTCCGGCTGTCACGTTGTGTCACTAGCTGGTCCAGCTGTTGTGTCGTCTAGAAACAAAGCTACGTATGAAAGTGTTCTTCAGTCGATTGAATTTGAAAAAATACAACTTTTTAAAAATAGAGTGTGAGTGTGTGTCTGAGTGTGTGTGTTTGTGAATGTGTGACTTTGTGAGTGAGAGTGTTTGTGTGTGTGTGTGAGTGTTTCTGTGTGTGTCTCTGTGTGTGTGAGTGTTTCTGTGTGTGTCTGTGTGTGTGTGTCTGTGTGTGTGTGAATGTCTGTTTCCACAGACACACACACAGCAGTGGCTGGTCTCCATGGCAACAGGTCACCTGGTAACGGATGGTGACATCATTTCACTGTTTCTGCTGAACTGTTGTTGTTGTTGTTGTTGTTTACATAGGATGTGTAAACACACAAACAATAAACTGTCTGTACAACAGTAATTTTATAGTAATTAATAGTATTTTATATTGTATTTGTATTTATAACCCCTAAGCCAGATCTAGTAGAGCGCCCCCTGGTGGCGTCACAACATGAGTCTGCTCAGGCTTCATTTGATTGGTTGTTCATCATGTCTGTCCAGTGTCCTGGAGCTGGACGGACACAAGACGCCAGCGTCCAGGACCTGTTGTTAATAGAAAGTCAGAGGAAGCGGAGACGTGATTAATGAAGACAACCTGCTGAGGGTCCAGGTCCACCTCCTACCAGAACCCAGTCAGACCCCTTTGCCTGCAGGGCCCTGGATCTGGATCACATTGACTGTAATCCAGACCCGTCCCCCTTGTCCCCCTCATCAGTGTGGTACAGACCTGCCCGTCCCCCCGATCATTGTGGTCCACCCTGTCCCCCCTATCAATGTGGCCCAGACCTGCCCCCCCCCCCCCCCCCATGACACCCCTGATCATTGTGGTCCCCCCTGTCCCCGTCATCAATGTGGTCCAGACCTGCCCAGCTCGGAGCTCAGGGTGTAGAACTCCTCCACCGTCCCGTCCCGCCTCGAACCCTCGACCCAGAACTCCACCGGTTCCGAACCAGGCCGGGACGTCGGCATGATGACAGCAGAGGAAACCAGGACCAGAGAGGACCAAGGATCACACCGGGACCAGGACCGGTTCAGAGCGGGTTAGATGCGACCCGATCAGAACCAGGAGCAGACTAATCCAGATCCGATCTCAGATTTAAATCCTGATTAGAGGAGCGGAGGCGGATGATTCATGATCGTTTTAATCCAGACCAGCACGCGGACGAGGATCCGACCGGAACCAAAAAACACCGAGACCCCCCCACACGGATCAGGAACCGGGATCCAGACGCTCCGGGTCCGGATGTGTCGCAGCTTCCATCGGGCCTCAGACCCTCAGATGTCGGATCGGTTCAGTCCATCCCCTCCCGGGGTGAATCCGGATCTCCCGGTTGAACTGGTCGAGTTGCTCGGTCCCTCCGGAGCCGCGTCGCGCTGCACCGGAGCCCGAACAGAGTGCGGAGCCCGAACTGCCTCGGTGCCGGATTTCGCTGTTTGATTCCCTCTAGATGTCCCCAGCTGTAATCTCGGAGCCCCGCCCCTCTGGCCCCTTCACCAATCACAGCGCTGCTCTAGAGCCGAGCCGCGCTGCCATTGGACAAACAACCTGTCAGTCACCGGAGCCTCTGACAACAACCTCAATACTGAAATAAGCTAAATACACAAATGTACGTTTGCTTGACATCTGGACGAGATGATCCTGCGGGAATCAAACCCGCAACACACCGGAAACACGTGGTCCGTTTATTGTTGTTTTATTTATGACGTTATTTCAGATTCAGAAATGAACTGAGGAGCAACATTTATCTTTTATTTCATTTAATATTTTTATGATGAAACTTTAAGAAACGACTGATGTCTGGTTTTAACATTAAGTACATTTTAAAATTATGATCAATATACATATTATAAATAAAACAATTTAATACAAATACTTTATTTAATTTTGTATTTTTATTCATCCAATCACTTGAATCTGGTAACATAGCAACCTCACAGCTACCACCCATAACTACCAGCTACTGTCAATACAACACAATAATAATAACCCTATTATCATTATTATTTTCACAAATATCAGAAATAAAATGGAAGAAGTTTGAGTAAAATATTAACAAATATCGTTGTCATATCTTGGAAAATAAATATTAATAGCAGAACAGCAAACGACATTGTTGATCTTAACACAACTGTAGAAACAACACAACAGAAGCTGTGACAGTTTGTCTACGTCTGATCGTGAGGCAGCGACAGTGACGTCAGCGAGGTGATGGTGGACTCACGGAAGATCTGTCCGGATGTAACGCTGTGACGTCAGTTCATAAACAAACACAACATCTACACGTTAAAACACGACAACAACAAACACACACCAGCAGGTCCAGAGGTTCAGAACAAACTTCAGCAGGAAGCAAACAGAATGTTCCGACCGATTCATATCTGAATATCTTAGTTGTGAGGCTTATTGTGATTGACAGATCAAAGCTGTACAGGTGAGGTTGATTGACAGGCGGCCCACCTGCAGCCCAACGCAGGGGGAGTACCCACGTGCCTCTACGTCATCAGTAGTGGGTGTGAACTTCCTGGTTGTGTGTGTAAACAGTTCCGTTATCGTGAAGAAGCTCAGCTCCGGTACCGGACCTCAGCGGCTCCTGTCCCCGGTGTGAACATGACCTGTCCGCTCCTCCCGGTGCTCCTCCCGGTTCTCCTCCCGGTGCTCCTCCCGGTGCTCCTCCCGACCTGCTGCCTGGTGTTTGCCGGGGATGTGAGCGGAGGCTCCGGCGGCAGCACCGCGGCTCCCCGGCCCTCCGGCTCTAACTCCAGCCGGCCCAACTCCACCCTGAGCGGGCATCCGCTCAGCGGCTTCTCCGTCGACAGCTCCATGATCCAAAGGAGCTTCTACGTCCTCATCGGGGTCTCCGTCATCGGGCTGCTCTACTTCCTGGTCCGAGCCGTGAGGTCAGCAGCGTCCCCGTGACGTCACAGCCACTCACTTTACACTCACAAACTAAGTTCAACAGTTAAACTGTGTCAGTGGAGGGTTAGTTACAGGTTAGTAGGTTAACTAGGTCAGTTAACTTAGTTTGTAGAGAATATAAGAACCACAAATATTCTGCGATCTTTACCAGAATAAAGAATAAAACATTTATTCAGTAAATATTCCTGAAGCAGAACTAATGCTCTCTGGAGATTCTCTGGAGTTTTTTAACATGGAGCGCGACTGAACTTCTGAAACATACAATACACAGTTATCAGTTATTAGTTATCAGTTATCAGTTATCGTAATATTACATCTGTATTCTTGAAATCTCAGATATCTTTTCTTTAACATGTTAAAGTGAAGTTAGTTTGAGTTGAATCCAAAGTCTTTCACTCAGGGACCATCAATAAATTCCTGTTTGAATATGAGATAACTGTATTTGTTTTTAATACCTTTGTGTCATGTGACCCACTGACTCAATTCAGATGATACTGATACACTAAACAAAGTTTAGGTTAGTGTGTCATCCTGTTAACTAACTAGCAAACTAACTAAAAGACAAAGTGGTGAAAACTGTGTAAGCTGCTCTTCAACATGTGACTGATGAATTAACGAGTTGTCAGGAGATGACATGTTTTGAAATGTAATGAGATCGTGAACCGACTGTGTCTCATGTTGATGATGTCATCAGGCTGAAGAGACCCGGCCAGAGGAAGAAATACGGTTTGTTGCTGAACGACGCGGTGGAGATGGAGGAGGTGGAGACGGACGAGGACGACACACTGTTCGAGGCTCGCAGCCTCCGCAGGTCAGCAACACAACTACACAATAACAACACAACAAGTACATCTGCCTTACTCCAGAACGCGTGAAGATCATTTACATGTGTGGGAACTCGCTGCTTCCAGAAGGTTTAACACTTGTTAATATTAGTTTCTAGTTGGATTCTCAGCCTGAACTGTGGTGGCGCTGTGTAACGTCCTGATCTGATTGTGTGTCTCTGCTCAGATGAGTCCAGAAGAAGACGTGGATCGGGATCAGGGGAGACAGGACTGATGGACCAAGCTTTATTATTATTCGTATTAATATCACCATGAATGCAGATTAATGCCAAAGCTACAGCTGCTCCGGGAGCCGAGCAGGATAATCAATATTTTTTTACGTGGCGTCGGATGATGTGATCCGGGTTGCCATGACGACACACTGAGCTTCTAACCTGTGACGGACATGTTGGAGGCGTGGTCAGACTGAGGAGGCGTGGAGCTCCGCCCCCAAGGACTACACAACCACACACAGAAACAAAAACACCCCCTTCATGTTTTTCTGTTCATTCAAATAAAAGTCTGAAGGTTTTTCTCGTTCGTGTTTGAACAGTTCAACAGGCTCGTGCATAAATGATCAGAAGTCACATGACCTTCGCTTGGTGCTGAAGGACAGCAGATGAAATGTTCAGTGGACCAATGAGGAGAGGGTTCCTTCACCTTTCATCACAGTGTTTTACTTTAATCTTTGATTTGGTCAGTGATCATCTCTTCTTCTGCAGTGGTGAATCAGCACCGAAGGTAACAGCAGCGCCACCTACTGGTTATCTCCAGCTCCTGATGTTCACAGGACGCAAGCTATTTGATTTTGAACTTTTTCTAAAATCTCAGTTACAATCTCTTTCTGAATAAAATCAATAAAAATTGATTAAAATCATCAAACAAACAGTTCAGTGTTTTGTCGTTGGATCAGAAAATCTTTCATCAGTCACATGTTGAGAAATAAACGTGTTCTGATAAGAACCTGAAGAACCGACCTTTGACTGGTTGATCCTGTTTCGTGCTGGGATCTGATGGTGGTGGACCACGATCCAGGTGGCAGCTGATGGTGGATCCTGATGTTGGTGAATATGGGCTATACAAATATAGTTTGATTGATTGACAGATAGGGTTTAACCCGACCCCCCCTGTAGTTACACACAGGTCTGACGACACAGTAAATAAACGGATCAGGTTGTAAACATAATTAATTATAATCTGATCATGCTTCATTGTTTAATAGAATAGATTCATAATAATCTTATAACGTGTTATTAAATAAGATAATAATCATTAATAATAAATAACCTGATGTTCTTCAACGATTTAGTATCAGAACGTGAGCAGCAGATGTCCCAATTCACAACCAACAGAAAACAGTAATAACATTATACTTATACTTTACATTTCATTGAGCTGACGACTATCCAGAGCGACTCACAGGAAGTGGATCAACCTCGAGGAACAAACCAGAACAACAAGGATCAAGAAAGTACATCTTCTTCAACAAAGCAAAACTACAAAGTTCTATCAGTAAATGGTTTTTGTCTATTATCTAATAAGAATCTTTATCATAATTAGCTTGTCACACACAAAGAAACACAAACACTAATAAACCGAAAACATGTTTGTGTTCAGTTTGACCTCATGTACGATCTTAAGTTGAGTTAGTTAGTTAGTTAGTTAGATTGTTGGTAAGTTTGTTTGTAAGTTTGTTTGTTAGTTAGTTAGTTTGTAGTTTCAGGAACAGCAGATTTGATGATATGAGTTTCTTTTCATCATTTTCTTGTTATGGTTTTAACACAGTAGAATAATTTTTTTTCTTATTTATTATTATAATATTATTATATTATTGTTTACCAAATATTACATATTCTATTTATATTATATCCCCATTAAATAAGGGAATTGATCTCTAATCAGTTTTCTTCCATAACAAATTGAAGTTGACTTGTGTAACAGACAGAATGTCCTTATTGAAACGTGTGTGAATGTTTCTCACGTTTGTTTATCATTTATTTTCTGTCACATGACCCTCAGGGGACCCTTTCACATTAAAAGCTCCAGATAATAAAACCTCTTCCTCCTGTGTGAGTTGACGCGATGAGTTTTCCCACAGTTCAGTCTGACAGGATCCCAGGAGGGGGCGGGGCCCGCCACTGTAACAAGACATTGATGAGTGGGCGTAGATCATACGACTGATAAACATCTGCAGCCAATCAGATGACACCAAGAGAGAGACACCAACAATAACAGGTCCCAGAGGAGAGAGAGGGGCGTGTTTCAATTAAGCTGCTGTCAGCCCTGAATCTCCTCTGGAGGGGGAGGAGCCTGTGTGAACTCAAACTCAGGGGGGGGCAGGTTGGTATAAAACACTGAGGAGAAACTGAAGCTCAGACACTGAACCTGCAACCTGCAGCTGAGGAGCCACTGAGCCAAGAGTCCTTCATCACCAGGTAAGATTGAATTTCACAGGTTACAGGGTCAAAGGTCATTTTCAGAGACAAACTAATGCTAAGGTTTAACTTGATGACACAAATACTGACATGTATGTGTGTGTTTGTGTGTCTGTGTGTGTGTTCCAGGTCATGAAGACTTTCAGAGTTTCTCCGTGTGATGAGATGAACGATGAGACAGGTACGGAGGCTGAAGATGGACAAAACTGTTTGATTGTAACTGATCAAATATAAACATAATGCTTTGTTATGAATCATCTATCTGATCGTTGATCAGCTGATCGTCCTGATCCTCTTGTTGACCCCAGCTGACCTCTCCTCAGGTTCCGGTTCTCAGGGCGTCCAGCGGATCTTCACCAACAGTCGGGAGCGTTGCCGACAGCAGAGCGTTAACGGAGCGTTCGCTGAGCTGCGGCGGATCATCCCCACCCACCCCCCCGACAGGAAGCTCAGCAAGAACGAGACCCTGCGCCTCGCCCTGCGGTACATCGACTTCCTGGGCCGGCTGCTGACGGAGCAGAACCTGGGGAAGGCCCCCCGGGGCCGAGCGGAGAGCCTGGAGCTGGAGGACGGGCTGCAGGGGGCGCTGTCGCCACACTCCAGCTGTGAGAGTCTGACGGAGGTCGACTCTGACGGAGAATCTGGGTCCGAAGCTTCAGCAACAGCTGATTGTGTCCGTGGACACTGGGAGGTCCTGATCCGCCATGTTGGCTCCAGAGGAGTCCAGTCGCACCTGGAACCTGTTTAAAAATCCAGAACACAACTGTGTGTGTGTGTCTGTGTGTGTCAGAGTGTTGACATGTTGATATAAAGTTCTGTGTGGAAGCAGAATCCTCAGTAACCATGTGAAGTTTCTGTTAAAGGAACGTTTGGTGATGTTATTTTTATTCTTCTATTAAAACCTGTGGTTTGTTATCGTAGCAGATTTTCTCTCATTGTTTAAATTGAACAGTTTTATTCTAACAGCTGATTTCATGTGTTTGTGTCGTGATGCGTTCAGGTGCGTCTCAGGGGCTCGGACTCTGACGTCATTAAACTTGTGAAGCTGTTACACCTTCATAATAAAAGCCTCTAGAGTAACAACAGTGATGGGACTTTATTGTGAAATTTAATTCTGTTTATCAGGATAAAGATGGAATGTGATTTATACCTGTGATCGTGTGTATGGGGGGGGGGGGGGGGGCTTCTTCTCCACTATGTTGTGTATTAATGAACCCATCAAATTTGCTGTTTCATTTGTTTTTATTTGTAAAATAAAGGAAAATCAAAAATCATTTGAGTTTTTATTGAGGTTCCTGTTCTTGTTGTTACAGTGTGTATCTGTGTTTGTGTGTGTGTGTTTCTGTCTTACAGTTTGTGTGTGTGTGTGTGTGTGTGTGTGTCTTACAGTTTGTGTGTGTGTGTGTGTCTGTGTCTTACAGTTTGTGTGTGTGTGTGTTTGTGTCTTACAGTTTCTGTGTGTGTGTGTGTGTAGTGTGTGTGTGTGTAGTGTGTTTGTGTGTGTGTGAGTGTGTGTGTGTCTAGTGTGTGTGTGTTTGTCTGTGTGAAATGAATTCAGATTAAATGATTTAAATGAATGTGACCCAGGTCTTTATGACATCAGAGGGGGCGGGGCAGGTGTGTGAGTCGCCTCTCTGGATTTTTCCCACAGTTCAGTCTGACAGGATCACAGGAGGGGGCGGGGCCGGCCACTGTTACAAGCCAATGATGTGTGGGCGTAGATTCGACGACAGATAAACATCTGCAGCCAATCAGATAACACAGAGAGAGAGACACCAACAATAACAGGTCCCAGAGGAGAGAGAGGGGCGTGTTTCAATTAGAGAGTGAGAGTGTGTGTCTTTGTGTGTGTGTGTGTGTGTGTGTGGGGGGGGTGTTTGTGTGTGTGTGTCTCTCTCTCACTTTCACTCTTTTGATAGGAAAGCACAGGAAGTTTAATCTGTTCAATCAATCAATCAAATCTTATTAGTATAGTCTCATATTCACAGGTCCCAGTTTGTCTCAGTCTTTAACCAGGTGAGACGTCCTCTGATCTTCAAGAGTCAAACTACTGAGACCTTCAACAGGTGAAGAAGGTGGACACCTCAGAGACACATGTGAGGAGCCGTCTCCCAGGACGGACACTAGTCCAACAGATGTCCAGAGTAACAGAGAAGATCAGAAAGATCAGAGTCTTTACAGCTTTGATTAAACAGTTTGTAGCAGAACTGAAGATCAATGACCTGATGGATTATTGTCAGTAATGGTCGAGTATCTGAGGAGAAATATTATATATCAATCAGACTTGTTGTGATCAGAGTCCGCGATCAGGATCCACCACCACGATCAGATGCCAGAGGATAGGCAGGAGTAGGAAACAGTTGAAGGTGCCATCTTAAGAACTTACGAGCTTGTTCCTGAGGCCAAAGCTCTAGAGGCCTCAGAAGCTTCTAAGAAGAAGGAGATCTGCTTCAGTAGAAGGTGCAAGTCACAGAGGGCAGGACCTGAGGACAACCTGACACAACTAGTCCTGATTGAAAAGTTTAAAAACTGTCCGACGAAGGTTCTTATCTCAATGAGCCAATAGTGAAAACCCTAACCCTTCATCCTCCGAGTCTTCATCCTCAAAGTCTTCCTCAGGACTCATCTGATGAAGACTTGGAGGATGAAGACCAAGGAGTCTTTCTTTGGAGGCTTTCGGGGGGGGGGGGGGGGGACACAGAACGCTGCTCTGTGTCCTGTTATTTGAATGTGTGTTTAATTTCCGTCCCATGATGAAACAAAGATTAAATAAAATATTAGTGATTTTGAGTGAAACAGGTTTTTATTGGTGGTGAATTTATCAGAACACAGATTCATTTGTTTCTTCACATTTTCTCTTTGAATCTTCGTCACTAAATTATAGATTTTTCCACTCATGCAGCACAGGACCTGATGACCTCTGACCCCTGGGTGGCTCCTCAGCCAATAAGATCAATGCATTCTTTACAACAGGAATGTCATCAGCATAGATAAGAAAATATACAATGAGATTTTGGTCTTTAAACATAAAATATGGAAACTTTACAGACAAATGAAGATATTGTAAACCAGATACAGCAGGGAGGTCTCACTCCCTCTTGATAAACTGCCATCAGAACTTTTATTCTTTAATGTAGACATTACGAAAAACTGATGAAAACTCACAAACCTTGTAGATCCACACAACCTGAACACAAAGGACTACAAGGACCAGAATGCACTGTGATGGATGCAGAAAAAAAGAGTTAACAACAGATTTATTCCTTCATTTCTCACATTAATCGTTTTTCCACAGAAACATTAAATATGAAAACAAGGAAACGTCGACATCAGTTCGTTTCTGTCTTGAGTGTAAGTGCTACGTCACAGTGCGCTCCTCGGTTATACTGCATTTCCCAGCATGCCCCTGCTCGTCGAGTCAAGGACACACTCCCCTCCATCAGCAGAGATGATGGAGGGATGATAAAAAGAGATGACAACAAAAACCATGAAGGATGTGATGAAGATCTTCACCTCGACCACATGGTGTCGCTGTTTGTCCTTCACAAAAGATTCAGCACCAGTGGAAAAGGCCATTTGATTTGTATTCTGCAAAGAAACAAGGTGACCCCCCCCCTTGTACATTGAGGGGTGGGGTTAGTGCTACACCTATTTTGAGTGTCTTCAACCCCCCCCCCCCCCCCCCCCCCGCACACACTTAAGAAACAATGAGTAGATAAATCAAAGTCTTTGGCAGATTTACAGGAAAGAGGCTGGAGGTGGACGATAGATATAGACAGACAGACAGAGAGAGAGAGAGAGAGAGAGAGAGAGAGAGAGAGAGATTGACAGAGAGAGAGAGAGAGAGACAGGGTGAGAGAGAGTAAGAGAGAAACAGAGAGGGAGATAGAGGGAGACAGAGACAGAGCGAGAGAGAGACATCATCTAACAATCAAAGAAGGAAACAAATGAACATTAAAGTCATGTTTGTGTTATTTTTGTATACAAAAAATAAGACATGATCTTGTTCAGTTATAAAAAGTCAGATTTGATCTTTAACTTCACCTCCAGCTTTGCATTTAAATGTTTTATTTAATTTCTCCATTACTTCTTTGTTTTAATATTTGAAAATTATTTATTTTGCTGTAAATAAAGTTCAAATAAGGTTTAAATTTAATGAAGAATTTTTGTTGTGTTAATATAAAATAATAAGTTTTAATTTATTTAAAAAATGAACAGCTGTGGTATTTGGAGCCACCTGAGCTCCAGGCTCCTCCCACCATCAGTCTCTGCCTCCTGAGTGGCTGAGCTGCTGAGTTGACCTCAGATGAAGGTCAGAGGTCGGGGAGACGTGTTCCTGCCTCGTGTCCGGTCTGTCAGAGCGACAGGAGGAGGATGAGGAGGAGGAACTATGACGAGGCGAAGAAGAGGACGAAGAGTGTCGCGAGCAACATGGTGAAAAGCAGGGAGAGGCGGGGCATGGCGAGGACGCAGCCGCCGGTGGTGTCGTCCGTCAGAAACGGCTCCGGAGACTCGTACACAGAGTCGTCTGCAAGACAGGAAGCCAATCAGGTGCTGTCTCTCACGACCAATCAGAGGACTCGATACATCAGATTCAACAGACATACAGAGAGAGAGAGAGAGAGAGAGAGAGAGAGACAGAGAGAGAGAGAGAGAGAGAGACAGATAGATGAACGAAAAGGTGTCTCCATTAAAGAGAGGGTTTACATTGAAAACACAGATAGATAAATATATAATAATGAAACAGTGTTCAGGTCTGTCAGTAGCTCATGTCAGTAGCTCAGGTCAGTAGCTCATGTCAGTAGCTGATGATCCCTGACAGTGACCAGTACACCATGTCAAATGTCCCTTTGGAAACACTTGTTTGTGAACTGTGTCCCTGCTTGTGAAGGACGGGAAACTGAGACTGAAGCTGATCAGATGATCCTGGACACGGTGAAGAAGACGAGATGATGAAGAGCAGACTTACTCGTTGGTTTGACGTAAATCTTCAGCTTCAAACAAGGTTCTCCAGCCAAATTCAGATGAGGAGACGCTGCAGAGAAAAGTTTGTTTTACTCACAAATAACTCACCAATAACTCACCAATCACTCACCAATCACTCACCAATCACTCACCAATAACTCACCAATCACTCACCAATCACTCACCAATAACTCACCAATCACTCACCAATAACTCACCAATCACTCACCAATCACTCACCAATCACTCACCAATCACTCACCAATAACTCACCAATAACTCACCAATCACTCACCAATCACTCACCAATCACTCACCAATAACTCACCAATAACTCACCAATCACTCACCAATAACTCACCAATCACTCACCAATAACTCACCAATCACTCACCAATCACTCATTATTAACTGATAAAATATTCATAATAATTAGTACTCACAGATGTAATATAACTCTCAGATATAGCAGTAATCTCATATGTTACCGTAGTCTCAGATATAGTAGTACTCACAGATGTAATATTACTCCCAGATATAGCAGTACTCTCAGATATAAGGAGTACTCTTAGATGTTACAGTAGTCTCAGATATAGTAGTACTCACAGATGTAATAGTACTCTCAGATATAGTAGTACTCTCAGATATAAGGAGTACTCTCAGATATAGTAGTACTCACAGATGTAATATTACTCTCAGATATAAGGAGTACTCTCAGATGTTACAGTAGTCTCAGATATAGTAGTACTCACAGATGTAATAGTACTCGTGTCCTGGCCGGAACTCGAAGCCGAGGCTAAACGGAGTGAACAGCTGGAACTTCTCGGAGAACTTGAGCGGTCCGCTGGCGCTCAGTGGGCGGTTACACTCCCAGCGTTTGAATCCCTTCCTGCGGTGGTCACACGTGGTGTAACCGTCGTAGTTCACCATGTACAACACGTACTGCTCCGTGCGCTCCGATGACTCCGCCCCCTCGTAGTGCGGACAGTAAACGTCCAGGTAGTCGTTGATCGCCACCTCCACCGTGTACTCGCCCCCGAAGAACCTGAGGAGCAGAACAAGACGTAGAATAAAATCAATTAAATAAAATCAATAACTGATATTAATATCAATCCGAACTCTCAGATATTTAGTTTTTGCTCTAATGACCTAATATGGTTTGTTTATAAATAGTTATTAATAATTCCCCTTGTGTTTGGGGCGTCATCTTATCTTTTTGTTAGTTTGTTTATTTGTTGTTGTGGATCCGTAACATTTATTTAAAGAGAAACAAACAGACACGAGTCACAAGAACATGTTTGTGTTTATTCACTGAGACAACTCTTCATCACTGAGTGTGTGTGTGTGCTTGTGTATGTGTTTGTGTGTGTGTCAGACTGTGTTTGTGTGTAAGTTTTTGTGTTTATGTGTGTCCTCTTTGTCTTTGCTAAAACCATTAGCAAAGTGCGGCTAACTCAGTTAGCTTGAGTGACTAAGAGCTGGAGAGCGGAGCTGCGTCCTCTGACCTCTGACCTCTGTCGTCCTCACGTCACCACTCATCTGTCTAATGGACCCTGGCTCGCTGTCCGTCCCAGCATGCCGCAGGGTCATCTTCATCTACACCCCCATCTTCATCTACACCCCCATCGTCATCTTCATCTACACCACCATCTTCATCTTCATCTACACCCCCATCTTCATCTACACCCCCATCTTCATCTTCATCTACACCACCATCTTCATCTTCATCTACATCCCAATCTTCATCTTCATCTACACCCCCATCTTCATCTACACCCCCATCTTCATCTTCATCTACACCACCATCTTCATCTTCATCTACACCCCCATCTTCATCTTCATCTACACCACCATCTTCATCTTCATCTACACCCCCATCTTCATCTTCATCTACACCACCGTCTTCATCTTCATCTACACCACCATCTTCATCTTCATCTACACCCCCATCTTCATCTTCATCTACACCACCATCTTCATCTTCATCTACACCCCCATCTTCATCTTCATCTACACCCCCGTCTTCATCTACACCACCGTCTTCATCTTCATCTACAACACCATCTTCATCTTCATCTACATCCCCATCTTCATCTTCATCTACACCACCGTCTTCATCTTCATCTACACCCCCATATTCATCTACACCCCCATCTTCATCTACACCACCGTCTTCATCTTCATCTACAACACCATCTTCATCTTCATCTACACCCCCATATTCATCTTCATCTACACCCCATCTTCATCTACACCACCATCCTCATCTTCATCTACACCCCATCTTCATCTACACCACCATCTTCATCTTCATATACACCACCATCTTCATCTACACCACCGTCTTCATCTTCATCTACACCACCATCTTCATCTTCATCTACACCCCCATCTTCATCTTCATCTACACCCCCGTCTTCATCTACACCACCGTCTTCATCTTCATCTACAACACCATCTTCATCTTCATCTACATCCCCATCTTCATCTTCATCTACACCACCGTCTTCATCTTCATCTACACCCCCATCTTCATCTACACCCCCATATTCATCTACACCCCCGTCTTCATCTTCATCTACACCACCGTCTTCATCTTCATCTACACCCCCATATTCATCTACACCCCCGTCTTCATCTTCATCTACACCACCGTCTTCATCTTCATCTACACCCCCATATTCATCTTCATCTACACCCCATCTTCATCTACACCACCATCTTCATCTTCATATACACCACCATCTTCATCTTCATCTACACCCCCATCTTCATCTACACCCCCATATTCATCTACACCCCCGTCTTCATCTTCATCTACACCACCGTCTTCATCTTCATCTACACCCCCATATTCATCTACACCCCCGTCTTCATCTTCATCTACACCACCGTCTTCATCTTCATCTACACCCCCATATTCATCTTCATCTACACCCCATCTTCATCTACACCACCATCTTCATCTTCATATACACCACCATCTTCATCTTCATCTACACCCCCATATTCATCTTCATCTACACCCCATCTTCATCTACACCCCCATCTTCATCTACACCCCCATCTTCATCTTCATCTACACCACCATCTTCATCTTCATCTACACCCCCATCTTCATCTTCATCTACACCACCATCTTCATCTTCATCTACACCCCCATCTTCATCTTCATCTACACCACCGTCTTCATCTTCATCTACACCACCATCTTCATCTTCATCTACACCCCCATCTTCATCTTCATCTACACCACCATCTTCATCTTCATCTACACCCCCGTCTTCATCTTCATCTACATCCCCATCTTCATCTTCATCTACACCACCGTCTTCATCTTCATCTACACCCCCATATTCGTCTACACCCCCATCTTCATCTACACCACCGTCTTCATCTTCATCTACAACACCATCTTCATCTTCATCTACACCCCCATATTCATCTTCATCTACACCCCATCTTCATCTACACCACCATCTTCATCTTCATCTACACCCCATCTTCATCTACACCACCATCTTCATCTTCATATACACCACCATCTTCATCTACACCACCGTCTTCATCTTCATCTACACCACCATCTTCATCTTCATCTACACCCCCATCTTCATCTTCATCTACACCCCCGTCTTCATCTACACCACCGTCTTCATCTTCATCTACAACACCATCTTCATCTTCATCTACATCCCCATCTTCATCTTCATCTACACCACCGTCTTCATCTTCATCTACACCCCCATCTTCATCTACACCCCCATATTCATCTACACCCCCGTCTTCATCTTCATCTACACCACCGTCTTCATCTTCATCTACACCCCCATATTCATCTACACCCCCGTCTTCATCTTCATCTACACCACCGTCTTCATCTTCATCTACACCCCCATATTCATCTTCATCTACACCCCATCTTCATCTACACCACCATCTTCATCTTCATATACACCACCATCTTCATCTTCATCTACACCCCCATCTTCATCTACACCCCCATATTCATCTACACCCCCGTCTTCATCTTCATCTACACCACCGTCTTCATCTTCATCTACACCCCCATATTCATCTACACCCCCGTCTTCATCTTCATCTACACCACCGTCTTCATCTTCATCTACACCCCCATATTCATCTTCATCTACACCCCATCTTCATCTACACCACCATCTTCATCTTCATATACACCACCATCTTCATCTTCATCTACACCCCCATATTCATCTTCATCTACACCCCATCTTCATCTACACCCCCATCTTCATCTACACCCCCATCTTCATCTTCATCTACACCACCATCTTCATCTTCATCTACACCCCCATCTTCATCTTCATCTACACCACCATCTTCATCTTCATCTACACCCCCATCTTCATCTTCATCTACACCACCGTCTTCATCTTCATCTACACCACCATCTTCATCTTCATCTACACCCCCATCTTCATCTTCATCTACACCACCATCTTCATCTTCATCTACACCCCCATCTTCATCTTCATCTACACCCCCGTCTTCATCTACACCACCGTCTTCATCTTCATCTACAACACCATCTTCATCTTCATCTACATCCCCATCTTCATCTTCATCTACACCACCGTCTTCATCTTCATCTACACCCCCATATTCATCTACACCCCCATCTTCATCTACACCACCGTCTTCATCTTCATCTACAACACCATCTTCATCTTCATCTACACCCCCATATTCATCTTCATCTACACCCCATCTTCATCTACACCACCATCTTCATCTTCATCTACACCCCATCTTCATCTACACCACCATCTTCATCTTCATATACACCACCATCTTCATCTACACCACCGTCTTCATCTTCATCTACACCACCATCTTCATCTTCATCTACACCCCCATCTTCATCTTCATCTACACCCCCGTCTTCATCTACACCACCGTCTTCATCTTCATCTACAACACCATCTTCATCTTCATCTACATCCCCATCTTCATCTTCATCTACACCACCGTCTTCATCTACACCCCCATCTTCATCTACACCCCCATATTCATCTACACCCCCGTCTTCATCTTCATCTACACCACCGTCTTCATCTTCATCTACACCCCCATATTCATCTACACCCCCGTCTTCATCTTCATCTACACCACCGTCTTCATCTTCATCTACACCCCCATATTCATCTACACCCCCGTCTTCATCTTCATCTACACCACCGTCTTCATCTTCATCTACACCCCCATATTCATCTTCATCTACACCCCATCTTCATCTACACCACCATCTTCATCTTCATATACACCACCATCTTCATCTACACCCCCATCTTCATCTTCATCCCTCCATCAAGCCTCATTGGAGGAGGAAGAGGAGGAGGGATGTGCTTGGGTGAAGGGATTTGATTGACATTCAGCTCTGACCAATTGAGACGGACCAACAGAGCGAGAAGCCGTCACCTGGCGACCACGAGGGAAACCAGTCAAATCAGAGCTGTCAATCACAGAGAGAGAGTCAGTGCTGAGCGTTGAGTGGGCGTGAAGCGGGGGATCTACTCAGCATAATGCAGAATGAGGGGGGGGGATATGGGAGAGGCAGTGGTATTTAAATGAGTGTTTTACATGACTGGTTTCTGTCATGGAGCGCTACTGGGAGCAGAGTAAAATGGAACTCGTTGGAACTGGAGGTGTCGTGGAAGAGGAAAACAAACATGTTGTTGAGCTACAGCCCAGTAATATTCATAGAAGTCAAAGTATCTGTGAGGAAGTGAATCCTGTGACTAAAACAAGAACATGATATTAAGAGACGATGGAATCAGAAAAGACCTGAAGGACAATAGATCATAATAAAACCTCGGGGGGGAGGTTAAAGAGATGGCTGCTGAGGTAAGAGCAGTGTCCTCTGTGGCTGTGACACAGTTAGCTGGTCAGTGCTGCAGCTGGTCAGTGCTGCAGCTGGTCCTCTCCCATGATGCACTTCTCTATCTCACACACAAACTGTTTTTCTAATCTCTATGATGACATGAAGATAATTCAGGAAATATTTTGCCCAAGGAGCCTTCGGCATGACGATGGGGATGACTGGGATTGACCTACCGAGCTCCTGGTTAGAGGATCACCGCTTTACCCCCTCAGCCACAGCCCTCTGCAGGCGGCGGCAGCATGACCGTGACCAATCAATGAAGGGGGGAGGACCCCACGGGGCCCGGAGGACAAACTGTTCCTGATTGATGAACTGTCCACTGGTCGTCATCAATAAATCAATACATCAACATCATAGTTTCAGATTCTGACATTTGGAGATTTGTTGTGTTGATCAAACTCGTTTCTGTCTGAGCAACATGAGAGAAGAAGTCTCTGAGCTGCAGCGTCTGTCTCCTGTTTCAGACATGAACTAAAGTCCTGACGTGCTCCTGATATGTTCCTGACATGTTCCTGACATGTTCCTGATATGTTCCTGATATGTTCCTGACGTGCTCCTGATATGTTCCTGACGTGCTCCTGATATGTTCCTGACCAGCTCCTGATATGTTCCTAACATGTTCTACAGGTTCTACAGGTTCTGGATGTGAAACCAAATGTCTGAGTCAGTGTCTGTGAACCTCTTCTGGAACCTCTCCTGCAGCCTCCATGTGAAACCTCAGTGAGCCCAAGTGAGAACAAATTAAAGTCAGATTTTCATAAAATCAGAAATTCATCACTGAGCAGATGATGACGAATACTTTTTTTACATTTAATATTTCAGAGATTCTAAAATGAAAATTTCTGGTTTTCAGATTCATTCCATCATCTGATAATTAATAACACCGAAATTAATTTTGATCACTTCCGACATTGATCGATTATTTCAATCATTGATGATAATGATGAGTCAATTACTTAAAAATTACGTAATTTAATATCAATTGACAGTTTTAAGTTTCAGGAATATTCTTATTTAAAAAAATTATATTTATCCCTGATCTGATATTTATATCTCAACACAGACATTAAGAATAAAACGTAAGTACAAAACGGTAAATTAAATTATATTTTATTTTTATAAAATATAAATGTATATTTCTGTTATATTATAAAACTATATTAATATATTTATAAACTGATTATTACACTGCATTTTACTCATCACACACACAGACACACACACAGACACAGACACACACATACACACACACACACACACACACACCTACTACAACAATCCTTTAAAAACTTTATTTCTTAAAGTTCAAACTCTACAAAATGTAGGGTTAATGTAATTCTTACTGACGTTTTATATCTTTGTAATATTTATAGAATAGTGAAACATTTTGAAAACACATATTTTAATATATTATATATTATTATTACCTGTTTATCAGTTAATAAAACCTTAATCAAAACAAAGTTATCGTTGTTAAAATGATTTAATATCAAACAATAACAACAATTCAAGAAATGATAAAATTGTTGACTAAACATTTTTGGGAAATGAAAATAAATTATTATAATACTTCGATTATTACATTATTTTAGAAAATATGGGTGTATAAAGGATCATAATGTATATTTTATTAATATTCGTTGCTGCAAAATAATTCATATTTTGACATAAGATGTTATTATTTCATATTCCAATTTTAATTATCATGAGAAACTGGATTGTTTATTTATTTATGATGATAATTGTCAGTAAAGAAATCAATATCAAAAAATGTATTTGATGAAATTAAACATAAAAAAGTGTAAATATTTTTGTGTAAAGTTATAAATAAATGATTTCTACGTCTTAGGGAAAACGCTTCAGATCCTTGTGGGGTGGGGTGGGGGGAGGGCTGTGGGTTAGTTCTGCTCGGCTGACCATCAGCCCCCCCCCCCCTCCTCCTGTGATTGGTGGACACGCTCCACCAATCACACGCCTCTCTCCACAATGGCTGCATTTCCCATAAATTCCCTGAGAGGACAGAGAAGTCCCTCCAAAGATCCTGCAGCAGCACGAGGTCTCACTCCGACTAAACCTGACCGACCACAACTCAGCGCTTCAGCGACTCGGCGCTTCAGCGACTCGGCGCTTCAGACGACTCGGCGCTTCAGTGACTCAGCGCTTCAGTGACTCAGCGCTTCAGCGCTTCAGACGACTCGGCGCTTCAGTGACTCAGCGCTTCAGTGACTCAGCGCTTCAGGCGAGGACGACCGACAAGAAGACGTCTGTTTTCTTAACTTGAATGAAGACAATTAAAATGTATAAAAAGTGGTGGTGTGATATTTAAACACTGGGACGAACAGATTACTGTCCTGTGGAAGTAAAAGCACTTCCTGTTCCCTCGACCAATCAGAACCTTTCAGTGAGGTCGGGGCCTAAGCAGACCCCCCCTCTGCTTTTATCAGCACAGGACCTGGATTACACAGCCCCAGTGGCTGCTGGGAGTTATATACACGTGTGTGTCTGTGTGTGAGTTAGTGTGTGTGTGTCCGTGTGTGTGTGCATGATTGTCCCTGTGTGTGTGAGTGAGTTTGTGTGTGTGTGTCTGTATGAGTGTGTCCCTGTGTGAGTGAGTGTGTGTGTGTGTCTGTGTGTCCCTGTGTGTGTGTTTGTGTGTCCCTGTGTGTGAGTTTGTGTGTGTCCCTGTGTGTAGTTTCATTGGAGACGGCGACAAACTGTCCAAATCTTTTCAGGCTGAAGCAGCTTCACACATTAGTGACCTGAGCCTGTCAGTCAGAGCAGAGGGACACATGTGACCTCATGACCTCACCGAACAGACACGAGAAGAAGCTTGTTTGTGTTATCGTCACTCGGCCGTCAGCTCTGACCCCCCCCCCCATTCAAAATGACCAATAACAAACAGTGGTGTTTGTTGTTGTCTCTGGGACCTTTGACCCCTGTGCTTTCTGTGGGACGGCTGATCCTTTGTCTGTGATTGGTTAATGAAGGGAGCTGCTGATTGGTGGAGACGGCTCTTTGTCTCTGATGGTTGTGATCACGTCACGCCGCTGAGCGTCTCCTGTCATCCATGTTTGATAAACACTGCTTCACAGGATTTAACGTTAACACACAACGCTGCCTCATTAATCCAACAGGAAGTGGATCTGTCCTGATGGGCAGAGGAGGCGGGTGTGACTGACTGTCGGGGGAGGAGGACGAGGAGGACGAGGAGGACGAGGAGGATGAGGCTTTGAGACTGATATATATACGAGGAGTAGGAAGTAGGAAAGAGTAGGAACTGAGATCATGTTGAAAATACAGAGTTTAAAGGAACTAAACAATAAATTGTTGTAATGTGGATAATTAGAGGAAAATGTTCTGTCTCTGTAAACTACTGTTGCATCAATAATTGTCACCTTTAAGATCTGTGATGAATAATAATCTCATATTCTATAACAAATCAGTAACAGCTGAACCAGTTATGATTAATAAAGTTGTGAGCTGCTTGTTGTACTTCTTGTTTATAGGAAACGACAGAATGTTTGTCCTGGTGTGCTGTCGCTTCTCGCTCTGCTAGCTGCTGCTAGCTGCTGCTAGCTGCTGCTACTAGCTGCTGCTAGCTGCTGCTAGCTGCTACTAGCTGCTGCTAGCTGCTACTAGCTGCTGCTAGCTGAAGAGGACACACTCCGATGTGCAACCTGACGTCTGCTCATCGCGGCTCATCCTAGCCATGATAGTCATGCATGCTAGGCCGTCTAACATAGGCAGGTCCTGGAAGATACATACAGCGTCTTGGCAGTTTAGGAACAGAAAAGCGGAATAGACATTTTTTTACAAGTTTCAACAACACTAGTGATGAGTGACACACACACACACACACACTCCCACACACAAGACGTCTCCTGATGTTGAATCACAGCTGGATTGAAACTCGAGCTTCATGTTTCAGTTGGTGAATGAAGGTTTCAGGGGGAGGGGTTCAACAGAAGTTAGACCGTCCAATCAGTGAGCTAGATGAGACTCTGCACGAAGCTGTGAAATGTGTCCAAACTAATGTTCTGTGAGGAGCGCTGCAGCCTGCAGGGGGCGCTGCTCAAGTGAGAGTGTGAATCAACTTCAGAGTAAAACTCAGGACAATGATCAGATCCAGATGTTTGCAGCTAGACTCCACAGATCCCCCGCTGCTCTCTGATTGGTCAGCCACCCCCACCCCCACAGTCCTCCCTCTGGTTACTGTTATTACGTGATATCAGAGCGTTCAGGTGTGACTGTCAGGGAGTCGCTCACTCATGTTCACGACTCATTTCTGCTTTTATTTGGAAAATAAACAATCGGACGAGCTGATTCGTTAGAAATGTATTTTCGTATTTGAGGACGCGACTCAAAGAGGCTCCTCAGTGTGTGTGTGTGTGTGTGTGTGTGTGTGTGTGTGTGTGAAGCAGCTGCGTTCAGTCATTACTCTGAGGTGAAGTCAGGTGGGACGACTCATTTCCTGTTAGAGGGTGAGAGGTCTCATCCTGAGGTGAAACTCGTCCTTCATAACTCACGGCCGGTATGTCCCACAATGCACTGCTTCCTCGTCCTGAGGCCGCACTGAAGGTTCCAACGTGGACGTGATTCGATGTAGAAACTGTGTTTTTCTAAACGTAGATAAATCTTCTCATTGATTGACTTTTTGAATTTGAACGTCTCGAACGTGTCAGCGAGTTCACGAGGTCACTGATGACCTGAGATTCAAAGCTAAGACGACCTTTGACCTCTCAGCGTTGACAGAGAAGAAGAAAACCTTCACAGTACGAACAATGGGCCTCATTTAATAACAGTAGTTCCTCAGAACATGGGTACGCACAGATGACGAAGGACCGGCTGTCCTGGAAAATGTAAACACACCTTTTAACTGAATGAACAACATATTCAAACAATAATGGAATTTACCAATTTATTGACCAAAGGTATCAAATAACCATGAAACTGACGCCCTTAGTTTTCACGACCCACACAGAACCACAGAGAACCACACAGAACCAGAGAGAACCACACAGAGCCTCAGTGAACCACACAGAACCACAGAGAACCACACAGAACCACAGAGAACCACAGAGAACCACAGAGAACCACAGAGAACCAAACAGAACCACACAGAACCACACAGAACCACACAGAACCACACAGAACCACAGAGAACCACACAGAGCCTCAGTGAACCACACAGAACCACAGTGAACCACACAGAACCACACAGAGCTGCAGAGAACCACAGAGAACCACACAGAACCACAGAGAACCACAGAGAACCACACAGAACCAGAAATGAACCACACAGAACCACAGAGAACCACACAGAACCAGAGAGAACCACACAGAACCATACAGAACCACACAGAACCACACAGAGCCTCAGTGAACCACACAGAACCACAGAGAACCAGAGAGAACCACACAGAACCATACAGAAACACACAGAACCAGAAATGAACCACACAGAACCAGATAGAACTGCAGAGAACCGACAGAACTATGACTTATGATCCTCCAGATGTTTGTAAATCTGATGACTGTTCCACTCCGGTCCAGCAGGTGGCAGTGACACAGAAGATGTGGGCCCAGTTCTTGTAATCAAACACTAAACGAGTTTCCTTTGTAGAACTCAATATGTTGAGTTTTATGGAAACACAGAGAACAGACTGTCGCTTTAATAAATACGTGTAAAATAATAAAATGCATTATTGAGTCTCTTTGGACCTGAAGCATAAAATAATTACCGTGGCAACAGTGAGGCTGCTGATTGGACGAGGGGAGGACATCATAATGTCTTCTCTCTGTGGGACGTCCCACTCGCCTCATTAACGACCCCGCTGCTTCCTGTTTGTCAGAAACCGTCCCGTAGAAATGCGGCGACTTACCACAGCATGTCCACATGCAGCCAATCACAGCGCAGGGAGGGGGGGCATGAGCGCGAATTAATGAAGTGGAGAAACGAGGACGGACGAGGACACAACTTCAAGGACACGCAGAGGGGGACACAGTACAGAGTACATACTATACGCACACTTTACACGTAGTACACACACAGTACACACACACACGCAGAGTGAGGGATAGATTTCATCATCACTGACTCCTCCTCAGCATGAAGGGGCGGAGCCAGAGAAACACGATTTTCACGTCTTTGGCTTCATGTTGTTCTCGATATAACATTGAGCTGATTGGCTCCTCCCTTCTGTCATGTGACCATTGTTCTTCATGTCGTGGTTTGATTCCCACGTCCTCCGCTGTCGACCGCGCTCACGGCGATCCGTACGACCACAAAGACAGACTCACGTCCCGCGGCGATGAGGAGGAGGAGTTTAGTTTCTCTTTGTGAAGAAGACAAGGATGGATGATGAATGACAAGATGAAGGTGTGTTCCCAGCATGCAGTGGGAGTGGAGGAGGAGGACGCCACATGGCGTCGGTTTTGGAGGGAGAATGGGCTCGACAGGTGCTGTTTAAACACTGTGAACACAGCGGTGCAAGGCATCATGGGAGGCCGGAGTGATGGGGGGGGCCGTTTATTTATTCATTGAATACTAAAGTGATTTTCTGTGACTCCGCCCACTGCATCCTGAGATGATGATGGAAGCTGATGATCATTAACCAGGGCGATTATTAAACGTTAAACTACATGACACATTAATACGTTTATTAATGAATCATTAAAATCCAAAATTTTTATCATTTCCCTATTTACACCTGATTTGATCCGTCACATGAATTATAGTCGACAGATTGTGGGCATGAGCTCCCACTCGCCTCCCAGCTGGGGCTCAAACCACCGACTGGTTAACCACCGACTGGTTAACCACCGACTGGTTAACCACTGACGGTGAGCGGCTGAGGTTCCTCGTTTCCTGGTTTGGTTTGAGTCGTGTGTGTCTGGGTTAGTGTGAGTCCGCAGGACACTCAGGAGTTTTGAGTTGTGTTTTTTTTGTGTTGGACAACTGGACTGATTTGTTTGTGGGGTGTTTGTAAAAACCCTGAAGAAGATTCAGTGAAGTTCTCAGGTCAGTGAGGTTCTGTGTGGAACCACATGTTCCTCAGGAGTCAACGAGGCAGCAGAGGGAGAACTACAGCTCCCAGCATGCCTTGGGAATCACTGCAGGTACTAACAGGATAGACAGACTGACAGGAACCCGGAGCTGCCACCCCCCCCCCCCCCCCCCCCACAAGTCATGGCCACAGCAGCCGGCAAGGAGGTCGCCATGGCAACACCCTCCAAGGAGTCCAGATCTGTTTCAAGTGAGAGTTGGGGGGGGGGGGGGGGGGGGTCTGTCAGGAATGTAGACGTGTCCCGAACAATCGGAGACACGCGTGTTCACCTGGTTTCTTATTATTACTTATTGTATATGTATATAAATGTATATATCATATTCAACTGATGTGTTTTAACAAGTCAGTACACAACCTTTACACACTGACACACACTGTGTGGACGAGAGTGAATGAATAGATTCAAAGGAAACAAGGAGAGAGTGAAGGAAATGGAGAGGAAAGGAAGAAAGAAGGGAGAATTAAAAGAAGAAGAATCATAAAAAAAAAAGTAAAAAAAAATAAAGTGATGACCACTGCAGATGATGTATTTATGGAAACAAACATACACACCATGAATTATTACTGGCTGCTGGAAACCATCTACAGACCATCAACCAATCACAGAGCTCTATAACTCTCAGCCAATCAGAGAGCAGGGATCACAGTCACCAGGGTCAAACACCTCTCATCCTGCTTCCTCTCCTTCCTCTCCTCTACCTCTCCATTTCTTATCCTCTCCCTCTCCTGCCTCTTCCCTTTCTCCTCTTCCTCTCCACTTCTTCTCCTCTCCCTCTCCTCCCCTTCCTTTCCTCTCCTCCTCACCTTTCCTCTTCTCTTCCCTTTCTCCTCCCCTCTCCTTCCTCTCGTCTTTCCCTCCTTCTGTCTTCCGTCTTCCTTTCCTCTGCCTCTCCTATTTCTTCCTCTCCTCTTCTCTCCTTCCACACAATCTGAATCAGGATCAGTTCATCTTCGCAGCTCGACTCTCAGTATGAAGTTTTTCCTGATGAGTTGAGCTGCAGCAGAAACACACAGAGACATTAGATACACAACAGCTGCTCACTGTCTGACTTCAGCTTTAAACCACAAACACACATACACACACCCATCAGGAGATCCTGAAACGTAACAAGTTCCTAAAACATCTGCATGTTTGTGTCTGATCAGAACTTCACTCAGAAACACATGAATAGAACCTGGAGGAAGACGGAGGTCAGAGGTCGACCTGGGGTCAGAGTGTTTGGATGATCTAAAACAGCAGGTGTGAAAGGAGCCTCGGACCGACGGAGTAGAACCCAGGTTCTGATCTGAAGCTTCATGTCTTTGATCCATGTTTCCTTTGATCTGTTCTGGTTCCACGTTGTAACTTTGAGACTAAAGAACGATCGTCCTGCGTGAGCACCTGCATGGGCGGAGTCTACCTAAACTTAACTCTGATTGGGTTGTAGACGGTGTCTGACGCGCGGGGGGAGGGGGGGTACTCTTTCAGTTTGAATGGAGGGGATTTATTTGATTGCCATGGTAACGTCATGATGGTATCACTACCAGCATCAGCACCTCCGGGTGCAGTACTCCACAGTAACACATTACTCCACAGTACCACACATTACTACAGAACTACAGTACTCCACAGTACTACAGTGCTCCACAGTACTCCAAAGTACCACATTACCCCACAGTACAACACATAACTACAGAACTACAGTACTCCAGTACTCCACATTACAACAATCCTACCAAGTACCCCACAGCACTACAGTACTCCACAGTACTCCAAAGTACCACATTACTCCACAGTACCACACATTACTACAGAACTACAGAACTACAGTACTCCACAGCACTACAGTACTCCACATTAAATCGTTGGAGGTGAAGACTGCAGCTGCTTCTTCTTCCTCTTCTTCTTCTTCTACTGTTTAATTCTGTCTCTACTTCCTGTGATTGGTCCAAAAGTCCAAACTGTCCAACAAAGTGTTTTCAAACCAACAGAACCAGGTTCAGTTTGATCCAGACCCAGAACTCCTCCTCTGCTCTGAGGAACCGTTCACACCTGATGTTCAGGTTCAGACTGAACTGAAGAGTCTGAAGCTCTGAACAAACCAGGTGTGAACGGTTCCTCAGTCTAGTCCTGAAGAAGCCATCTTGGTCTGAATCAAACCGACCCAACAAGCTATCTCGGATAACATCACTTCCTGGAGGCGGAGCTGATGGTGGCTGCTCTCTGCATCGGGGGTGGGGTTTTCTTTTATTCTGACCAATCAGCAACGACACAGACATCAATATGGGCGGCGGCGATATGATGCTAACAACAGCGGATTGGTTATAAACTAGGAAACAGATTTCTATGATTGGAGGATTGGGACTAGAAGGTTAAACAGGAAGAAGTTTTTCTGATTGGTTCAGTCTGTTCCAGGTCAGAGTCCTGCTCTGCTTAAGTGCTTCAGAGCCAGGCACTGAGCTGTCAATCACCCGGTCCACCCTTCACCCCGACTTCTGGGGGCCGTCTCGTTCCAGCAGCTGCTCCTCCCCTCCTCCCTTGTCATTGTGTCATCTTTTCAGTGAAGGTCTGAGCTGCTCGACCATTTCCATAATCTTCATTTAACACTTGAGATTGTGCTTTAAGAACGCCGCCATCTGCATAATCCCATTAACTCCGGAGCTGCAGCGCCGCGGCCGACACAAGGCCGAGGCAGCCGGGAGGAGCCTCGGCTCAGGTGGAAGAAAGAGCAGCAGAGAAAAGGCAGCTTTAGTTTGTGAATGAATGAAAGGATGAGGAGACAAGGAGAAGGAGCGGCTGTCGGCTCAGGGCGGAGAAGCAGCAGAAGAAAGAAGGAGAATCTTTTCAGACTAAAAGCTTTATCCTGGTGCTGCTGCGTCTTCCCCTCCGTCGGGGGAAAAGTCCGCTTACATAGTTTCCTGTCTCCTCTCGTCCTCCCCCTCCCGCTAAGGAGAAGAAAAACAGATTCACGCTTTCTGACGACAAGAAAAGTAGGTCAGATTTAAATTCAGACAAATCCGGTTGTTTCAGCGCTGACGCTGGTGAAACAGGCTCTAAATGAGTCGAAATCAACACTTCCAGTCCAGGACCAGTTCAGGTCCAGTCCTGGTCCAGGACCAGTCCAGGACGAGTCCTCCTCACATCTGCATCGTCACTTTCCCGTCAGAGTTAGTGACCAAGCTTGTTTTTATAGATCACAACGTTTATGTCAGAAGTGTTGTAGGCAGAAGATTGACCTCGGATCAGATGAGAAATGTTCCTTAACCTGAGAGGTCACTCCACCCGACCCGCTGTCAGCAGACACAATTCAAACGCTCCTCATTAAACTCCACCTTCACATCAGTGTCAAACACAGACTGAGGGAAAACAAAGAAGCCTCCATTTTATTTTAATTAATTTTATCTTATTGTCTGGTTTCCTGAATTAATTCTGACACATCAAATCCACATGAATGTGTTCATGTGGATTTAAGAGAGTTCCCTGTTTTTAAATTGAATTTTAATTTTTTATCTTTTTTTTTTATCTCGCTTGTTTGAAGATGAAAATAATTATTTCATCTAATTCTTCACTTAACTAAATTTATTGATTTGTATAGAAAAGTTTTGTGGAATTATCAGAAAAATAAACGTGTGTTAAGGTTCATCACCATCTTGATCTGGATGATTGATCCACCGTGGAAGGGTTAAACACTGAAGTCTGCTCGACGGCACATTGGCAGCAGCCGCACCTCAACACAGACCAAGGAGTGTGTATGTGTGTGGGTGTGTGTGTGTGTGTCCCAGTGTTCCACAAACACATACTCAGTTTTTAGCTGTCGATAATTTGGATAAACACAAGAGTGAAAACTCTAATCCTGTTAGAAGAACACCTGAGCTGCGGGCTAATCCTGTTTAAACACACACACACACAAACACACACACACACACACACACACACACACACACACACACACACACACACGCACACACGCACACACGCACAAACGCACAAACGCACAAACGCACAAACGCACACACACACACACACGCACACGCACGCACGCACGCGCACACACACGCACACACACGCACGCACACAGACACACACAGCATCAGTCGGACACTGTCCAGGACATTTATTCTGAAAGTCACATGATTGCCGATCCTGTCAAATCCTTTTATTTATTGCTAGGAATCAGCCGATATGAAAACTTGATTGACAGAATAAACAATGAAGAGAAGATTTATGTTTATAGTTTACATTTAAAAAATATTTTTTTATTTTCTTAATTCAGCTGGATATATTTGGTTGTAGTTTTGTTCCCTTTTTTATATTTATTTAAAACAAGGTATATAAAAAGTAAAAAAATATTAAACGTGATGACGTCAGGGTTAAATTTTTTCCTTTTTAATAACTCCATAAAGGTTGAAAAAAATGTAATTGATAGAGAATTTATATAAACTATTTATATGCTTGATAAAATATCTGAAAAATAACATTGATTGAGGGTAACTCTGGAGCTATTTACTTTTAATTTAGTGTTTAATAGTTAGCTCAGATTATATATATATAATATATATGGTTAGGCAGCCAGGCACCGGGGAGGCTTGATGATTTTTACCAGAACAAGAGAAACAGCTGACGTCATCGTTTGTATCGATGATGATGATTTACTCTTCAGTGGATTTTTGATTATTATTCTTTTGCTTTTTCTAATAAAGTTTGAGGACAAGTTGTCATTTTAGTAACATTGTTACACTTCCTGACAGGCAGCTGAAAAATGAAGATATTAGAGGAAACTTAAAAAATATATATACTATATAATATATCTATATACATACACACACATAGTATATATATACATATACACAGGGGTAAATGGCAAATGGTTTGTATTTATAGAGCTTTTCTAATCTTGATGATTCAAAGCTCTTTATAGTAGTTTTACATTCACACATTCACACACACATTCATACAGTGCATCTAATCACAGCACTTTGTTATTCTATGGGGGGGGGGGCATTCAGGGTTCAGCATCTTGCCCAAGGACACTTCTACATGCAGATGGTCAGACTGGGGATCGAACCGCCGACCTTCAGGTTGGAGGACGACCACTCTACCCCTCAGCCACAGCCGCCCATTGTTTGTAGTTTATATCCTGTTCATTAACAATTATAATTGTTATTATTATTGTTATTGTTGCTGTTACTATTATATTATTATTCTATATATTTATTATTAAAGAATATATTATTAGTCTGTTTCTTTATTGGTTTGTTTGTTGTTACAGTCATGTCTGCCGATAAAGCTTCATTGACTTGAACATAAAACTAGTTTTGTATCAC